>NC_041013.1:31730043-31838526 GCF_004193775.1 Glycine soja
TTTATCATTTATTAGGCGAGATAACGACTTAAATAAATGTTTAAAGCACGTTAAAAACGGAAGAAAAGAAAATTGGAAGTAAGCGAAATTAAAGTGAAATTACACAAAACAAGTAGGGACCACTAAGGGTGCATAGAATGAATTGAAAGATTCGATTTCGGGAACTTACCGGTTGAAGACTGAAGAACGAACGAAGAACGGTTCAGAACGATGAAGAATTTCCACAGAATCACTTACGGAAGCACTTCGACTCGAATTTTCTTCATGAAAACGTGTTTTTTGCCCAAAATAGCCGAAATGCATAGCTTAGGGGTCATGAACCTTTTGAAACACCCCCCCTCCCCTATTTATAGGGAAAAAGGGAAGTGCTTGCCGCCCAGAGGCTTTTTGAGAAAGATTTCTAAGCGCACCCCAATTATTAAGTTCACCCCCCTTTTCGTACTTTACGGAAAAGTTACGGAAGCCTTATAGAACTGTTTCGGATTTTATTTTCATCTTTTTCTCTCTTCCCTTTCACCAATGTTAAGTGAAATATGCTTACCCAAGGTTTACGAAAATTTTATGGAAGCATTACGGAAGCCCCGGAAACCATTTTTCAACAACGTGGAGGAGCTTACCGCCTAGTTGCTTCCTCCTTAAGCAACCCAACTTCCAAGGGCCTAGATTGGAATTGCTATTTACACCCCTATCTTGATAAGTTCACCCCCATTTTTGTGTTTTTGGCCGTTTTCTTTCCGAAATCTCATGAAACTTTACGGATTCCACTTGGATGAGTGTTAAGCCTTATGAAGCGATCAACAATGGTCCTCGGATGAAATTAGAGTGTAACAGTTTATTTACACGCCCCCTACTTTACTAAATACACTCCCGTTTTCGTGTTTTTGACCAGTTTCTTCTCGAAACATCTCAGAACTTTACGGATTCCACAACGATGGGTGTTAAACATTTTGAGGTGGTCAAACGAACGTCGCATGCTGACAAACAATGGTTCCCAGACGAAATTAGGGTATGACAATTGCCCCTCTTTACTTATCTTTTATTGGAGATAAAAGGGAAGTAAAGATAAGACCCTAATTTCGTTCAAGCTGAATCTTTACTCGATTGGCCACTAGCACAAATCCAAGCAGTAAAACCCGTGAAGGCATGAAGATATTGAAATTCTTTTTTTTTTAAACGTACAAACAAAGGATGTCGAGTCCTACGAAGCACAGGGGGAAAGGATATTGAAGTTTTTAAGGTGAAGACATTGTCGTCTTCAAAATGTGTGCAGATTACCGTATAGGGCGTCTCCGCATGCTACCTGACTTGTCACAGGTCGGGGTAGCAGAACTGTGTGTACGGATAACCACTTGGGGTATTTCTGCCTGCCACCTGACTTCACAGGTCAGGATTAACAGAAGTACGTTTGTACGGATAACCACTTGGGGTACTTCCGCCTGCCACCTGACTTCACGGGTCGAGATTAACAGAAGTTGGTTTGTTTGGATAACCACTTGGGTATCTGCGCATATCATCGGACTCACCGTCTCTGGATGATAAAGGTGCAGAAGACGATGTTAGTCTCTGTGTGTCAACGGGCTCACTTGCCCCTGGTTGACAAAGGGTGCAGATGACGACGTTAGTCTCTGCGTGTCAACAACTCGTTTGCCTCTGATTAACAAAAGGTGCAGATGACCATAAGATATCTCTACCTGCCACCTGACTTCTCGGGTCAGGATTAACAGAAATCGTTTTGTACGGATAACCACTTGGGTTTCTTCGCATGTCATTGAACTCGCCGTCTCTGGATGACAAAGGTACAGAAGACAACGTTTGTCTCTGTGTGTCAACGGGCTCGCTTGCCCTTGGTTGACAAAGGGTGCAAATGACGACGTTAGTCTTTCCATGCTACCGGACTCTGAGTCTGACGGATAGCAAAAGAGTGTTTATATGGATAACCACTTGGGTATCTCCGCCTACCACCTGACTTCTCGGGTCAGGATTAACAGAAATCATTTTGTATGGATAACCACTTGGGTATCTCCGCCTGCCACCTAACTTCTCGGGTCAGGATTAACAGAAATCGTTTTGTACGGATAACCACTTGGGTATCTTCGCTTGCCACCTGACTTCTCGAGTCAGGATTAACAGAAATCGTTTTGTACGGATAACCACTTGGGTATCTCTGCATGTTATCGGACTCGTCGTCTCTGGATGACAAAGGTGCAGAAGATGATGTTAGTCTTTGCGTGTCAATGGACTCGCTTGCCCCTGGTTGACAAAGGGTGCAGATGACAACGTTAGTCTCTGCATGCTACCGGACTCTGAGTCTGATCGATAGCAAAAGAGTGTTTATACGGATAGCCACTTGGGTATCTCCGCCTGCCACCTGACTTCTCGGGTCAGGATAGCGAAAGGTGGGGCGGTTGACAAAAGCGAGGCTTTTGCTCCTATGTATCCTTAATTTGTGATGAGGAACTCAAACCTACATAGTTCTTGACTTTGTGAGACTAAAATAGTCTCGGAGAACATGCTTTAGTAAAGAAACAAAACCTCCAACTGATCAGAGCAACATATGATTTTTTGATGAAAAACAATGTGTTTATCGAGGAAGGAAAGTATACTGATAAAATTTTCTCATAACCATAAATGAGATTTTGGATGTTAGCGTTTCGTTTCTAAACGACCATTTAGAGGAAAGACTGGGTCCAACAAAATAGAAGAAAATCACTCAAAGTGTATCAATCTCACACAGGTAAGTGTTTTATCCTAATTCCGAACCATAGATATATCATGACTTGATTTTGCAAATCATTTCCTATCAAATCAAATATTACATGCGTGATCACAGATCAATAAGACTTTTTCGGGAATGGTGATTTTTTTTGGTGAGAAATTTGGCTTTGAGTGTTTTGGCCTTTTCCTTTTCTGTTTTTGCTTAGTGCGGGGCGAAAAAGTCACCGACGCACAGGATTTTGGTTGGCAATCAAAGGGAGAGGACCACTTCAAGTCGTGGTTTCCTTTCTTTTCTTATTTGCTTGTGACAATTCAAATATTGTCTGGTCCAAAGACCTTTCTATATATTTCTTTTGTTTTCTTCCGATCTTCGATCGAGAACTTTTATTTTTTCTTTTGTTTTCTTCCGATCTTTGATCGGGAATTTCTCTTTTTCTTTTGTTTTCTTTAGATCTTTGATCGGGAACTTTCTTTGTTCTGGAAGCGTGTTAGCAGCTCAATAGTGAATGACTTTTTTTCTTGGGAGACCCCATTGTTCCTTCTTCGGAGGACAGGGATGGAAATTCTCATCCTGGGTCAAGGTTTATAGTGGTTTGAGGTCTTGGGTCAAAAGGCTTGCAGAACGGCCGGACATGATGTATGTCACGGTGTTGGTTTGGCCAGCGGTTCAGGGATAAAAGGGATGTCCCACATTTATTTCCATGACACACATACAACAATGATGATTTGGAAATTTTATGCAAAGTTGGTCATGCATGCACCCATGTGGACACTCAAGCATCAAGTTTTTATGGTCATGTGACACTAGGGCTCAGGATTCATTTTTCCTATTTAAGTCAACCTAGTGTTTCCAAAACATGTTCTTTCATCAATTCATGCATTCATCCGAGTCTATTTTAGGCGTTCGGGAAAATTTTCACAACATTAAGCCTTCAGGTGCATACATATTTTTCTTCAAAAACCTTGTGTTCTGAATGGCAAGTTCATTTTCCTTTCAAAAGCATGTTGGCTTTTTAGCTAACCAATTTTATTTTTATTTTACTTTTTTTGTTTTTTTTTCATGAGGTATTTTGCTACCTAAACATATGTATATTTTTGTGAGGTATTTTTGCTATATACATGCGTATCCAAGGTATCTTGCTACCTAAGCATACATGCATACATATATATATATATATATATATATATATATATATATATATATATATATATATATATTGTGATGTATTTTTTTTGCTACCTAAATTACATACATGCATATCTAAGGTATTTTCGCTATCTAAACACACATACATATATTTTGTGAGGTATAACTACCTTCCAAGCTTGTGCTTGTTTTATTTAAATTCCTAGGATCATGAGCAACTAGGTGTGTCCTACTATGACTTGAGAAACAAAGGTGATCAAATAACAAGCAAAGATTTAAAAGGTACTAGGTTGCCTCCTAGTAGCGCTTCTTTAACGTCTTGAGCTGGACGCGTGATGACTTGTCGGCCACGGACCTAGTACTTTGCTTACCTTTGGCTTTGGACTTGGTCGCCTGCTGGTTGACCACGGGTCGTAGGCAACGCTCCAGCCTTTGTAGATGAGCTGAGGGGCTCTAGAGGTGGCGGCGATGCGTCTATTGCCCGCTGCCGGCCATCCCCAAGCTACTGTGGTGTCTCGCCTTGCGCCTGCCTGGGGGCGCAGTACTTCTTGATGAAAGCTCGGTTAGTAGGGGGCCTGATGACCTTGATGTGGGCGACGGGCACTCCGTAGAACTGACAGTGGCCCGTAATCAGAGCTGGAAACCCCACGACCCTGTTGGACTTCTCCGGGTCCACTGGGTGTCTTGCGGGCGCGATCCCTGTGTCATGGCGGCACAAACCAATTGATACTTCCGTAGGGGGAGATCAGCATTGTGGTCACTGGGCAGAATGTTGCTAAGTAGCAACCTCATCCATATCTGTGTAAGAGTGGTCATGTTGGTGCACATGATCCGCACTCCTCTCTTTGTAGCGACACGGGTGAAATCTTGCCCCAGTATGCATAGTGGCTACACGATAGCCTCCCTCTGGTTGTGCTCACACAGTTGGCCCTCCTTCGAGATCAGGGGGGTGATCAAGGGACTGATAAAGGGAAACTACTGGCCCATCACCCAGGAGCGCAAGTCTCGGTTAAGCATTAAGGGCAGAGGACCTTAAATCCTCTGAAGGCGCAGATATGGAGCCCTCTGAAAGCGAGGACGTGCAGCCCTCTGAAGACGAGGACGTGTAGTCCTCTGAAGGCAAGGACGTGTAGTCCTCTGAAGGGGAGGACGTGTAGTCCTTTGAAGGCGAGAACGTGTAGTCCTTTAAAGGCGAGGGCGTGTAGCCCTCTGAAGGCGAGGACGTGTAGTCCTCTGAAGGCGAGGGCGTATAGCCCTCTAAAGACGAGGGCGTGTAGCCCTCTGAAGGCGAGGACGTGTAGTCCTCTGAAGGTGAGGACGTGTAGCCCTTTGATGGCAAGGAGGTGTAGTCCTCTGAAGAGGAGGACGTGTAGTCCTCTGAAGAGGAGGACGTGTATTCCTCTGAAGGAGAGGACATGTAGTTCTCTGAAGGTGAGGGCGTGTAGCCCTCTGAAGGTGAGGATGTGTAGTCCTCTGAAGGTGAGGACGTGTAGTCCTCTGAAGGTGAAGGCTTTGAGGTACCAATTGTTATCTTTCGTCATGACCTTGTAGTTGGGAACCTATTGGGTGAGAACTTCTAATATGCCCTTAGGTTCGCTTGAGGTTTATGCATGGTGCCTTTCATTGCCCCAGTGTAGGGCTCTGAGGTATCGATCATTGTTTTGTTTTCACAACCTTGTAGCAAGGAAGAATGAAAGAGGCAGTTGATTCTCGCAAAAAGAATTTTTCAAGGACGAGAAATAGTTGAAGGATTTTTTCAGTTGATGGGTTAAGTCAAATGACTCCTATTCTTGATAACTCACTTCTCTCTAAAAAAAACAAACTTTCCAGAATGATAAAATGAGGTCACATGAACGTCTATATTTTTACTTGAAAACACAGTCAATCAAATGCTTTTTTCCTCACCAAATGTGTAGCACGAGTAATTTCTGATTGAACGGTCTTGGAAGTCCAAACTCAGGAGCGCAGGTCGCTTGGGCAAACAAACCAATGGCTTGCACCCACATTCCAGTGGAAGCAAAGATGTAAGTACGAGAGGATGAGGGACAAAGATGTCAAATTTATCCATTTTATTTAGCATTGTAACTGTGGTTTACAATAATGGCATAAACTTGAAAATCCTGATGAGTCATTAGAGACATCTAACAACAGCTTTCAAAATTGCCCCATGTGTCGTGTCGCTTGTCAATGTTAGGATTCACAAGCGATTATCCTCAAATTTCAGCTAGCCCTCGTCAATTAGACTTTGCACCTTACACTTCAAGGTTATACAGTGCTTAATGGAATGTGCTGGAACTCCTTCATGATATGCACATGTTGCATTCAAGTCGTATCCTTGGAAAAATGGAGGTTGAGGAACCCTGGCAGGGGGTATTGCTACCATTGCATTATCAAGTAGATATGGGAGCAAGTTAGCATATGACACCGGAATTTGGGGTGAATCCTACAGGCTTTTTGCTGCAAAATTCCTTTTTGGTTTTCACTAAAGGTGGTGTTTGTGCATTGGGCGTGCGGTAGACAGGCTTTGTGATTGATTTAGGGATGGCCTTTGTGGATGACTGGGTGGTGGGTAATGAGAAGGGCTGATATTGGCTGAGTAATGATGTGTTGGATCAAGTGGCCTCGAAATAATTAAGAAGGGGGGGTTGAATTAATTATTAATGAACCTTTACTAATTAAAATTTACCCTTCTTAGGCTTTTACTATGTTGTTAAGAAAGTAAAGAACAAAAATATAAACTTAACCAAAAGTAAAAGCGGTAATTAAAGTGCACAGCGGAAATTAAAAGAGTAGGGAAGAAGAAGACAAACTCACAAGAGTTTTATACTGGTTCGGCAACAACCCGTGCCTACATCCAGTCCCCAAGCGACCTGCGATCCTTGAGATTTCTTTTCAACCTTGTAAATTCCTTTACAAGAAAAGATCCACAAGGGATGTACCCTCCCTTGTTCTCTTTGAACAACCTAGTGGATGTACCCTCCACTAGAACTGATCCACAAGAGATGCACCCTCTCTTGTTCTCAGTCACAACAACCCAAGTAGATGTACCCTCTACTTGTACCACAAAGGATGTACCCTCCAATGTGTTAAGACAAAGTTCTCAAGCGATTAGTCCTTCGAAACTTTGTGAAGGGGGAAACAAAAGAATTCTCAGGCGGTTAGTCCTTTGAAATCTTTTGTTTATGGGAAAGGGAAGAATCAAAAGAATTCTCAGACTGTGTCATTTTGAATTCTTTGACAGGGGAGAAGGGAGACACAAAAGAATTCAGGCGGTTAGTCCTTTGTTCTTTTGGAAAAGGGAGAAGAGAGACACAAAAAGAATTCAGGCGGTTAGTCCTTGGCAAATTCTTTTTGGCAAAGGGAGAAGGGAATGAAAAAGATGAATAGCACACTTTTGTTTTCAAGGTTTAGAAAACCAGAAAACTTTAGAAAGCTTTTGGCAAAGGAAGAAGAAGAAGAAGATGTTCAAAGAGATTCAAAGATTGTAAAGGATTGTAATAATTGTTATGAATGAATTTAAAATGCAAATCAAGGTCTTGCTTTTATAGACTCTTCATGTCTGGTTAAGAAAACCATTAGAAGAGTTATAACCTTTAGAAAAACTTGAAAACCATTGGAAGAGTTACATCTTTTGATTTTTATTCAAAACTTATCACTAGTAATCGATTACCAAATCATTGTAATCGATTACACAAAGCATTTTTGTGAAAGGATGTGACTCTTCACAATTGAATTTGAATTCCAACGTTCAGATGCACTGTGTCATACCCTAATTTCGTCTGGGATTATTATTTGATGATATACAACCTTTGATTGGCCGCTTCAAGATACTTGGCACCCTTTGTTGCATAATATTTGAAGTCCCGAGACGTGCGGAAAATCAAAAGGAAGCAGGCTTACGCGATCCGTGAAAAGTCCGTAATGTGACGGAAATCGAAAGGAGGTGTTTTTCGCAATCCGTGAGTTTTCGTAACTACTTCGAAAGCTAAAAAAGAGTAAATACATAATCCATAAGGATTCGTAACCTTGCGGAAGGAAAATAAGTATCGTTACGAAATTTGTAAAGTTTCGTAACGTTACGGAAAAAGAATTACCAAAAAAGGTAAAGGGGGGTGCATTTAGTAAAGAAGAGGGGGGTACAAATAGCAATCAGGCCCACTTGGGCCTTCCAGATTCTTCCTCCAGAAGGTTGTTGCTTCTGGAGGAAGCAACCTTGCTTGCCTGGGCGAGCTAGGTGGCAAGCTCCTCCCCTATTTTGCTATAAATAGGGGGAGGAATGAAGGGAGAAGGGGTTCAGCCTTCTTGGCACTTCTTATTCTCTCGAAATTGCTGAGGAAAATTGTTTCCGTGAAGAAAATCCAAGCCGAGACGCTTCCGTAACGTTTCCGTGAGTAATTACGCGAAGATTTTCAATCGTTCTTCGACATTCATCGTTCGTTCTTCGTTTTCTTCAGTCTTCAACTGGTAAGTATCCCGAACCGAGCTTTTCAATTCATTCTATGTACCCGTGGTGGTCCACATTTTGTTTCATGTATTTTTATTCTCGTTTTCATTCGCTTTCTATACCCCCTTTTGACGTGCTTCAGTCATTTATTTAAGTCATTTCTCGCCTAATCAAAAAATAAAATAAATTTCCACCGATCATTTGAATTGTATCATCCGTTAAAACCGGTTAAAATGAATTCCGACCGTTCGGTCGTGCCGTAACCACGTTGGAAATCAAAAAAGAGGTAAAATAATAATATAATAATCAAAAAATACCTTTTAGTAAAATAAAGCGAAAAATCAATCGGACGTTTTCTCTTTGGGATTTCTCATTCTTAATTGGATTGACTAATAACTAAAGTGAAACTAAGGCTAAAATCAACTCGCCTAGTCAAGCTCGTCCACAAAAAATAGGGTTTGAAAGTTTATCATTTCAGTTTCTCACCAAGTAAAAAGGATCATTTTTAAGGTCCAACGCCTTAAAAATGATCACAAATTCAAGTAAAAAGAATTGCTTGATTCACTCTTAAGAAAGAACTACGTAGGTCTGATTTCCTCTTTGATGGAGGGTACGTAGGAGCAAGAGCCCCGCTTTTGTCGACCTCAAAAAAAATAAAAAAAAAAATAAAAGTTAAGGTAATACAATTTCCACAATTCTAAAAATAGGCTGTTGTCCTTTGAGACAAACGTGAGAGGTGCTAATACCTTCCTCAACCGTAAATACAACTCCCAAACTTAGAATTTTCATTTTGACCGGTTTCCTTCGGTTTTCCCGACGTTTTCCACAAATAAACGTTGGTGGCAACTCCGTGCATCTTTCCTCCTTTGGAAAGCGCACCCGTGAGCCTCGCCTTCGCTCGCCCGCAAAAGGGCACGTTGCGACAGTTGGCGACTCCACTGGGGACTTTTTGTGAGTTAGGCCTATTTTAAAGAATTGTGGAATTGTGAAACTTTGTGTGTGCATTTTGTTGAACTGTGTAAAATGTAATAACTGCTGTCTTTTCCACATTTTTACACTGCATCCTAAGCACCCACGGGTTTGAGTAAAAAAAAAGGGCCCTATACCCGGGTTCATGGAAATCTAAGGAATGGAGGTGAATCTATGATCATGCTAGGTCTCCGACTTGCTTGATGATAGTGAAACCTCGTCTAGAGCTTTCTCTCTTTATAATATGTTGTCGTTGGTATTCCATACCGCCACAATATTATTATCTTGAGTGATGATACATCTAGAAAACAACCGTGTGAGTTATGAATCTTTGGGAGTAGTTATTAGAGACCCCTAGATATTATCCTATAGGTTCCCAAATAGGGGCATAGAGCAAACACGCTCCGTGCCATTTGTTCTCATGCATTTTTCTGCGAATAACACGTTTTGCTAGTGATATTTTGTTTCTCTAGAGTAATACATCACTTTTTAATACACACGTTGAGGCGCCATAATGCCTAAAACATAGTATTAAAAACATGGATCTTTTTGGTCTCGTATATGTAAATTACCCCTTTGTTGTGTTTTCTTTCCGTTTCATGCATGCGCATCTGCATCATACCGTCACACATGCGTTGTATGTGGGTCTCATCTTTTGTCATGGGAAGTCGGAAGATCCATATCGTCTTCTTAACTGCACACATGGGGCGCCGCGCCCCCAAATGCGCAAGTAAGGAGAGATAATTTTCCGGGCTCTCGTGTCCGTAAATGCATTCATATCATGCATCGCATAAACATCTCTTCAGCATCATAATGAACATATCATCCCTACATTTGTTCGTTATCATATTCCAGCATCACATTTTGCATGAGTCATTGCATCATCATGCATATGTGTTCAACAAACTTTTTTGATCTACAAATTGCATACTAATTGTTTTCATGTTTGCTCATGCGTGACCCTTGCGTTTTCCCCTGCAAGACAAAAACAAAAAACAAAGCGCGAAAATTCACGCTGCATTCTTAGTTGCATATATTCGGTACCATGAGCCAACCGTGTTGGGATCATAAACCCATTTCACTTAAAAACAAAATGATTGAACATGGTACCTAATGCATGGTTAACTAAGAAAGGATGTTTCTTCGGCCATCTCAATCTCATAATTACATTTTCCATGCATAGCATGCATATTCCCGAGTCTTTCATCCCTATGAAATGTTGATGAAGTATTGGCGATCAAAATTGCCATTCCCTGGGTTATGGGGTTGAACCAAGCTCATGCTTTTACGAAAAGATTCATCGAGTCAAGTTGAAGTATGGAAGTAACCATCTTGCAAAAGTTGGGGCAAAAGATGGATTGTGTTACATCATTGCTTCGGCTACTGTCAAACACGTTTAGGATTGTTGATATCCTTGTTACTTCCAGTTTCACCTTAACAAAGATGTCATGGACCAAGTTGAAAATCTAAATTGATTCAACCCCATGTCCTGTGTAAAAATTCGCAATACTTCAACTATGCATCATTCGCATACATCCATGCTTTTCATTGGTTGCATTGCTCATTACATTCTTTCCTTGAAAAATAAAATAAAAAAAAAGAACTTAATCATTGTTATAAAAAAGAAAAGAACCCGCTTTACGACGCCCTTACCGAACCTGTGCTAGAGCTAGAGTAATGGGTAAAGCAGAGGAGGTGCAAGAGAAGGTGAAGGCCGACATGGAGGCCATGAAAGAGAAAATGGCCGCAATGATGGAGGTCATGATTAGCGTGAAGAAGATAATGGAAGCCAATGCGGTTGCAATTGCCGTTACCAGCGTTGTTGCTAAGGTGAACCCGACGTCCCCATCCGGCATCAACCAAATGAATCATCCAACCTCAGATATGGTAGGCAAAGATTTGGGAAGTACGGGTGGCCCCTATGATGTGCAAATTCAAAACGAGCGCGCTTTCCCGCCATATGGCTTGCCTCTCAACTATACGCCACCCAATGTGGCGTACACTCCCAATAAGAATGTCAATAACTCCACTCCTATACCCATTGAGAGCCAACAACCCCAAACTGATCATGCACATGTCTCTTAAACCATGGGGGAGACACATGAAATTCCCCACCACAATCTAGCCGACTTCGAGCCTTGCCTCGGATATGCCACGAAAGGGCAAGCAGTTGGTGGTATACCCCTACAAAACCCTTTGGAAGGCCCTCAGTATCACCTACAACTACACCTTTTGCATTCGACAACAAGTAAAAACCCTCATGCTATGGCAGAAATGGGAAAGTTGGATCATCTAGAGGAAAGGCTCAGGGCCATTGAAGGAGGTGAAGATTATGCTTTTGCTAACCTAGAAGAGTTGTTCCTAGTACCCAATATCATCACCCCTCCCAAGTTCAAGGTGCTGGACTTTGACAAGTACAAGGGGACTACTTGCCCCAAGAACCATCTAAAGATGTATTGACGGAAGATGGGGGCATACGTAAAAGATGAGGAATTGTTGATACATTCCTTCCAAGAAAGTCTTACTGGGTAGTTGTTACCTGGTACACTAACTTGGAACCTTCCCGAGTCCATTCCTGGGAGGATCTAATGGTTGCCTTTGTTAGGCAGTGTCGGTATAATGGCTTCGGATAGGACGCAACTATAAAACATGTTCAAAAAAGGGGGCACAGATCTTTCAAAGAATATGCCCAAAGGTGGAGAACCTGGCAGCTCAAGTGGCACCTCAATGACGAAAAAATGATGACAATGATAGTAGACACATTACCAGTATTCTACTATGGGAAATGGTGGGTTACACACCTTCAAAGCTTTGCGGATTTGGTCTTTGCCAGTGAAAGGATCGATGTGGGTCTAAAAAGAGGCAAATCTGATCATCATGCTTTGATAAATGCCAAAAAAAAACTAGGGCAAATGAAGGGGGTGAGGATGAAGGAGAAGCCCGTGCTGTGACTGCCATTCCTATACAGCCAAGTTTCCCACCAACCCAACAATGTCATTACTCAGCCAATAACAAACCTTCTCCTTACCCACCGCCCAGTTATCCACAAAGGCAATCCCTAAATCAACCACAAAGTATGTATACCGCACTTCCAATGACGAACACCACCTTTAGCACAAACCAAGAGCACCAACCAAGAAATGAATTTTGCAGCGAGAAAGCCTGTAGAATTCACCCCAATTCCAGTGTCCTATGCTGACTTGCTCCCATATCTACTTGATAATTCAATGGTAGCCATAACCCTAGCCAAGGTTCATCAATCTCCATTTCTCCGAGAATACGACTCGAACGCAACGTGTGCTTGTCACGGAGAAGCCCCAGGGCGTTCCATTGAGCATTGTAGGGCTCTGAAGCGTAAGGTGCAAGGTCTAATTGATGCTGGCTGAAATTTGAGGAGAATCGTGTGTAAATCCTGACATTGATAAGAGATGCCACACATGGGGCAATTTTGAAAGTTGTTGTTAGATGTCTCTAAATGACTCATCAGGATTTTCATGTTTGTACCATTATTGTAAACCATAGTTACAATGTTAAAAGAAATGGATAAAGTTGATATCTTTGTCCCTCATCCTCTCACAAACGCATCTTTGCTTATTCAACTTTCACCGAAATGTGGGTGCAAGCCATTGGTCTGTTTGCTCAAGCGACCTGTGCTCCTGAGTTTGGACTTCCAAGACCGTTCAATCAGAGATTACTCGTCCTGCACGTTGGTGGGGGTGCCGTAAAACAACGAGTAAAGTTCAAAACAAATAAGTTTCAAAATAATAATAAAAAAGAGTTCAAAAAGAAAAAAAAGGCATTTGATTGACTGTGTTTTCAAGACGTTCATGTGACCTCATTTTATCATTCCGGAAAGTTTGTCTTTTAGAGAGAAGTGAGTTATCAAGAATAGGATGTTGGACAAATGGCCTCAGTTACCTTAAGAAAAAGGGGGGTTGAATTAAGATACAAAGACTATTCCCCAATTAAACTTTCACTCTCTCTTTTCAGATTAACAATGCACCCTTAACATGAATTACTCAAAAGACAATTCAAAATAAACTTCTTTAAAGCAAAAGATAAATAGCAATAAATAAAAGAAGTTTAAGGGAAGAGAGGAATGCAAACTTGATTTATATTGGTTCGGCCACTTCCCGTGCCTACGTCCAGTCCTCAAGCAACCCACTTGAGATTTTCCATTCTCTTTGTAAAACTCTTTTTACAAAGTCTGAACCACACAGGGACAACCCTTCCCTTGTGTTCAGGAATCCTCTACAACAAGAGACCCATGGTCCCTTAATCCCTTTTCAGAAATAAGAAGAAGAGAAGAAGAAATCTCTCTTAAAAGAGATAGATTGTATACTGAAGATCAATCAAAATTCCTTATTGAATATGCAAGTAGTTGACCAAGGAATCTTTTGAGAGGATAAAGACATTTCAGTTTAGAAAAACTCTTAATCTTTTGAGAGGATAAAACTTTTTGGCCAATGAAAACTCCCTTTAAGTTCGTGTTTCCAAGTCACCTTTGATGGTCATTCATAAAACATTTGAATAGGTATGACTCTTGGCAATTATTTTCTGAAAATCCCCTCTGGTAATCAATTACAAGACTTGTGTAATCAATTACAGGTTTTAAAAATTTGAATTCAAATGTTCAATAAACTACTGGTAATCAATTACCATCCATGTGTAATCAATTACACGTTATAAATTTTGAATTCAAATTTCTAGTGCTGGTAATTGATTACCAGAGAGCAAATCTCAATTTGAAATGATAGAATTGTTTGGTCAAACCTTTTGTTTTTTTTTTAAATTTGGAAACTTCTTCCTAAAGATTCTAGAGATCAACTTGATCATATATCTTGATTTTCTTGGATTCTTGTCTTGAATAAAACTTAGAAGCACTTGATCCTTTAGCATCATCAAGACATCAAAACATCTTGCTTCTACATAGGAGACATTTGACTTAATCCATCAAATGAAAAATCCTTCAACTATTTCTCGTCCTTGGAAAATTCTTTTTACAAGAATCAACTGCTTCTTTCATTCTTCCTCACTACGAGGTTGTGAAAACAAGACAACGATTGTACCTCAAAGCCTTACACTGGGGCAATGAAGGCACCATGCAAAAACCTCAAGCGAACCTAGGGGCAGATTAGAAGTTCTCACCCAATAGGTTCCCAGCTACAAGGTCATGACGAAAGATAACAATTGGTACCTCAAAGCCTTTCACTGGGGCAATGAGGGGCATTGTGCATGAACCTCAAGTGAACATAGGGGCAGATCAAAAGTTCTCACCCGTCGATGTTTTTAAACAAGAAAAAAAATGGGGGGGGGGGGGGAGACAAACCCTGGAATTTCAATAGATTGATTAAACGTAAAATGGCTCCATTGTCGTCACTCCAAAATGGTCAAGTGACTAAAACAAACAGAACATACACTCTCAGGGAGTTCCCGGAGAGATTTGCAAAAGATAGGATAAGGTTGCATGAATTATCACCTTTTTCAAAATCAAAATCACAAAATAGGGAAAGAATGTCATGAACATTGTACAACTTTCCATTGCATTGCATTGTTTCATATGAGGTCAGCATTACCAAATTTTACGACAAAGGTTGCATACGTCTGCATCCCTAAAAATCATGCTAACTGCATAGATTTCCTACATCTCGTGTCCAATCTTGTTGGATGACCGGCCCTCTCGATGAGTCGATCTCTTGCTTTCTCATAAAGGTGGACCTTTGGGTACTAGTACCTATCACCTTTAGAGGACTATATGTCCTCACCATCAGAGGACTGCGCATCCTCGCCTGCAGAGGGTTGCACGCCCTCGCCTTTAGAAGGCTACGTGTCCTCATTTTCAGTGTGCTCCGTATCCACACCTTAGGAGAATATAAGGTCCTTTTCCCATAGAGGCTTCACCGAGACTTGCGCCCCCGGTTAAGGGGCCAGTAGTTTCCTTTTATCAGTTCCTGGGCCACCCCTGATATTGGAGGGCGACCAACTGTGTGAGCACATCCAGAGAGGGAGGCTATCACGCATCTACTATGCATACCGGGGCAAGATTTCACCCGTGCCGCTGCAAAAAGACGAGTGCGGATCATGCGAACCAACATGACCACTCTTACATGGATATGGATGACGTTGCTATTTAGCAATATTCTGCCCAGCGACCACAATGCCAATCTCCCCCTGCAGATGTATCAGTTGGTTTGTGCCGTCATGACATAGGTAAGTATGCACATGGCTCAATTGATTTCTGATGTCATCTATTGTTTGCAGGGATCGCGCCCACAAGACGCCGAGTGGACCCGAAGAAGTCCAACAGGGCCCTGGGGTTTCCAGCTCTGGTTACGGGCCTCTATCAGTCCTATAGGGTGCCCGTTCCCCTAGCAAGGTCATGTCATCGTGACATAGGTAAGTATGCACGTGACTCAATTGATTTCTGATATCATCTATTGTTTGCAGGGATTGCGCCCACAAGACACCCAGTGGACCCAAAGAAGTCCAACAGGGCCCTTGGGTTTCCAGCTCTGGTTACGGGCCTCTGTAGTCCTACAGGGTGCACGTTCCCCCCGGCAAGGTCACATCATCATGACATAGGTAAGTATGCACATCGCTCAACTGATTTTTGATTTCATCTATTGTTTGCAGGGATCGTGCCTACAAGACATCCAGTGGACCCGAAGAAGTCCAACAGGGTCTTGGAGTTGTTAAGCTCTAATTACGGGTCTCTGCAGTTCTACGGAGTGCTTGTCACCTCCAGTAAGGGCATCAGGCCCCCTACTAATCGAGCTTTCATCAAGAAGTACTGCGTCCCCAGGCAGGCGCAGGGCGAAACACCACAGCAGCCTGGGGATGGCCAGCAGCGGGCAACAGACGCACCGCCATCACCTCTAGAGTTCACCTCAGCTCATCCACAAAAAGGTTAGAGCATTGCTTACGACCCATGGCCGACCAATAGGCGACCAAGTCCAGAGCCAAAGGTAAGCAAAGTACTAGGTCCGTGACCGACAAGCCATCAAGCATCCAGCTCAAGACGTTAAAGAAGCGCTACTAGGAGGCAACCTAGTACCTTTTAAATCTCTGCTTGTTATTTGATCACTTTTGTTTCTCAAGTCATAGCAGGACACACCTAGTTGCTCATGATCCTAGGAATTTAAATAAAACAAGCACAAGCTCGGAAGGTAGTCATACCTCACAATATATATATATATATATATGTATGTATGTTTAGGTAGAAAGATACCTTGGACATGCATGTATGTAGCAAAAAAATACTTCACAAAATATATATATATATATATATATATATATATATATATATGTATGTTTAGGTAGAAAGATACATGGATATGCATGTATGTAGCAAAAAAATACTTCACAAAATATATATATATGTTTAGGTAGAAAGATACCTTGAATATGCATGTATGTAGCAAAAATACTTCACAAAATATATATATGTATGTTTAGGTAGCAAGATACCTTGGATATGCATGTATATAGAAAAAAATATCTCACAAAACATATATATGTATGTTTAGGTAGCAAGATACCTTGGACACGAAAGTATATAGCAAAATACCTCACAAAAATATACGTATGTTTAGGTAGCAAAATACCTCATGAAAAAAGAGAGCGAGCAAGAAAAGAATAAGGAGGAAAAATAATAATAATAATAAAAAATAAAAGTTGTCTAGCTAAAAAACAACATGCTTGTGAAAAAGATAATTTCTAACTTTTCTTTGAAAGATTTTACTGATCTTAACCAGTTTTTGAAAAAAAAAATGTGTATACAACTGAAGAGTGAATGCTATGAAAATTTTCCGAACGCCCAAAATGGACTCGGATGAATGCATGATTTGATAAAAGAACATATTTTGGAAACACTGGGTTGACTTAAAATAGGGAAAATGAATCCTGAGCCCTAGTGTCACATGACCATAAAAACTTGATGCTTGAGTGTCCACATGGGTGCATGCATGACCAGTTTTGCATAAAATTTCCTAATCATCATTGTTGCATGTGTATCATCCCCTTTATCCCCGAACCGCTGGCCAAACCCTGACATATATCATGACCAGTCGTTCTACAAGCCTTGAGCCAAAATCCCAACTTATCATAAACCTTGCCCTCGGAAGAAAACAAAAAAAGAGAGAAAAGGAGAAAATTCCTGATCAAAAGAATCGGAAGAAAGCAAAAAGAGAAAATTCCCAATCAAAGAGGGGAAGAAAGCAAAAAAGAAAGAAAATTCCCCAATCCAAGATTGAGAGAAAGCAAAAAAATAAAGAAGAAGAAGAAGAAAAGAAACAAAGTTCCCGATCAAAGATCGAAAGGAAACAGAAGAAGTATGCAGAAAGGTCTTTGGACCAGACAATATCTGAACAGTACAAAATTGTCTCCAAGTAAACAAAAAAAGGGAGAAAGGAAACCACGACCTAAAGTGGTCCTCTCCCTTTGATTGCCAACCAAAATCTTGTGCGCTAGCAACTTTCTCACCCCGCACTAAACAAAAATAGAAAAGGAAAAGGCAAAAACACTCAAAGCCAAATTCCCCACCTAAAAACCATTCCCAAAATAAGTCCTATTGATCCATGATCACGCATGTAATCTTTGATTTAATAGGAAATGATTTGTAAAATCAGGTCATGACATATCTATGGTTCGGAATTAGGATAAAACACTTACCTGTGTGAGATTGATACACTTTGAGTGATTTTCTCCTATCTTTGTTGGACCCAGTGTTTCCTCTAAATGGTCGTTTAGAAACGAAATGCTAACATCCAAAATCTCATTTACGGTTATGAGAAAATTTCATCAGCATACTCTCCTTCCCCGATAGACACATTGTTTTTCATCCAAAAAGCATATGTTGCTCTGATCAGTTGGAAGTTTTGTCTCTTTACTAAAGCATGTTTGCGTTTTAGTGAGGAAAACACCGAGACTATTTTTAGTCTCACGGTTATCAAGAACTACGTAGGTCTGAGTTCCTCATCACAAATTGAGGATACGTAGGAGCAAAAGCCCTGCTTTTTTCGACCACCCCACTTTTTGTTACTGTGATCCAAGAGTCCAGTGGCATGCGGAGCCATATGACCGTGGGATCCCCCAGATTCATGTTTCATCCTTTATCATTTACATGTTATTTTATTCTATGACTTGAGGGACTAACGTTTGTTTTTTGTTGTTGCGATTGTCATTTGTTTTGTGCATGAATTTTGTTTGGACTATTGTGTTAGTGCTTACTTCGTTTTTGTCAATAGTGTTTGTTGAAATTCCGGAACCGTGTAGAGTTTTTCATTTAGGAAAGTCGTCCTAAAATTAAAATGAACCAAAATCATGATAAAAAGAAAGGAACGTTGTGAATAAATGTCATGTTCACAAAGAAAAGAAAAAGGTTTTATCTATATATATATGTAAAAGGAAAATGTGTATAGAAGGATTTTTGTAAATGATGCGTGGAAAGAAATCCTTGTGTGTGTGAGCAACGAGTGTATATATAGAAACTTTTGTATGAACCACAGGTGTGTGTTGGGAAAAACAAAAAAATCTTTGAACATAAATAGGGTTTGTATATAGACCGTGTGACGTAAAGAGAAAGAGTTCCAATGAATGTACAAAAAAAGTTTGTCATGTATAAGAATGTAGATATACAAAGGAAAATTTTCTTCATAGAAGACCATAGGTGTATAATTTTGTGAATATATAAAAATGAAACAAAAAGGAAAAAGAAAGAAAGACCGTGAAGGTCGACGTGTTATAGTTAGGAAGCATAAATCATTCGTAAAGACCAAACATATCTTCCGGAAACAAGGGACTGACGCTAAGAGTTTATTTTCCGGAATAACCGAGATAAGAATGGATGAATTCATTGAACTGATGAAAGAACATAACTTGGAAACGTTGGGTCTGTTTGTGTAAATTCCCAACCGTAGTATCACAATGCCATAAACGGGATGCTGGAGTGCCCACCTGGCTGTAGCCATGACTAATTTTGCACGTTGTTTTCAAATCATCATTGTCACGCGTGCCTTATGGAATAATATGGAAGTTCGGCCCGAAATCGACACCTTGACACCCAAATTTGTTTCGCCCCAGATATCAAGATAGGGTTCCCACGATAAAAGACCCCATTGAAACACAACCTTAGACCTTTTTGAACCTTGGCCAATAAAAAAGAATCCTTATTCCTTCCCCGAAGCAAAGGACAGCGGAATCTCCTCAAGGGAGAGCGAATAGAATGCTAAAACCCGATTTCCCAAAGAAAGGGATGGGGAAGGAGAAGTGAAAAGAAAGAAAAGGAAGAAATGGAAAGAAAGAAAAAGAAAAAAAATGAAAATAAAGAAAAGAACAAAAGAAAGAAAAGGAAGGATTCCCGATCAAAGATCGAAAGGAAGTAAAAAGGGAAAAGAAGCAATTCTCGATCAATGAAAGAAAGAGAACGGAAGATCTTTAGACCAGATAAATTTTCGGCAAGGTAAGTGACTGCCGGCAAAGGAAAACCCATTTTTGGTGTCTCTTCCCTTCAGATTTCCATTCAAGGTCGTTATCGACTGCTGATATCCCACCCCACATGAACAAAGAGGAAAAGACCAAAACACCCAGTTTCCTCTCCAAAAACACTACCCTCGAGAAAATCCTATTGGTCCGTGATCGTACGTTTGATCTTTGATTCGATAGGAAGTCGTGTGCAAAATAGAGTCATGGTGCAGTTACGGTTTGGGAATAGGATAAAACACTTGCCTGTGTGAGTTTTATACACTATGAGTGATTTATTTTCAGCTTAGCCCGATGTTTCCCCTGCATGTTCATTTAAAAGCTAAAAGTTGACATCCTGCCCTTCATTCTCGGTTACAAGGAAGATTACCCTTGGCACAAGTATATTGTTTCTCTAAGATATGGTGCTCTCGCGAATGATTTATAATTCTTTGTGGAAAGCATGTTTGCCTTTTAGGTGGAAAACCCGGTGGACCATTCGGTCCTGCCAATAAACTTTTTTCGGAGCCCCATGAATTTTATTGCCTAGCGCTCTTCATGCATCCTCCACCTTCGAGTCTGGAGCCCCGCGAAGTTATTGCGTAGCGCTGTTCGCCAATTCTCCATTCTCCACATTTTTCGGAGCCCCATGAATGTTATTGCCTAGCGCTATTCATGTGTCCTCCACCTATGAGTCTGGAACCCCGCGAAGTTATTGCGTAACGCTGTTCGCCAATTCTCCATTCTCCACTTTTTTTCGGAGCCCCATGAATGTTATTGCCTAGCGCTATTCATGTGTCCTCCACCTACGAGTTTGGAGCCCCGCGAAGTTATTGTGTAGCGTTGTTCGCCAATTCTCCATTCTCTACTTTTTTTCGGAGCCCCATCAATGTTATTGCCTAGCGCTGTTCATGTGTCCTCCACCTACGAGTCTGGAGCCCCGCAAAATTATTGCGTAGCGCTGTTCGCCAATTCTCCATTCTCCACTTTTTTTCGGAGCCCCATGAATGTTATTGCCTAGCGCTATTCAAGAATCCTCCACCTTCGAGTTTGGAGCCCCACGAAGTTATTGCGTAGCGCTGTTCGCCAATTCTCCATTCTCCACTTTTTTTCGGAGCCCTATGAATGTTATTGCCTAGCGCTGTTCATGTGTCCTCCACCTACGAGTCTGGAGCCCCGCGAAGTTATTGCGTAGCGCTGTTCGCCAATTCTCCATTCTCCACTTTTTTTCGGAGCCCGATGAATGTTATTGCCTAGCACTGTTCATACAACCTCCACCTTCGAGTCTGGAGCCTTGCGAAGTTATTGCGTAGCGCTGTTCGCCAATTCTCCAGTCTCCACATTTTTTCGGAGCCCCATGAATGTTATTGTCTAGCGCTGTTCATGTGTCCTTCACCATCGAGTCTGGAGCCCCGCGAAGTTATTGCGTAGCGCTGTTCACCAATTCTCCATTCTCCACTTTTTTTCGGAGCCCCATGAATGTTATTGCCTAGCGCTGTTCATGTGTCCTCCACCATCGAGTCTGGAGCCCCCCAAAGTTATTGCGTAGCGCTGTTCGCCAATTCTCCATTCTCCACTTTTTTTCGGAGCCCCATGAATGTTATTGCCAAGCGTTGTTCATGTGTCCTCCACCTACGAGTCTGGATCCCCGCGAAGTTAGTGCGTAGCGCTGTTCGCCAATTCTCCATTCTCCACTTTTTTTCGGAGCCCCATGAATGTTATTGCCTAGCACTGTTCATGTGTCCTCCACCTACGAGTCTGGAGCCCCGCGAAGTTATTGTGTAGCGCTGTTCGCCAATTCTCCATTCTTCACTTTTTTTCGGAGCCTCATGAATGTTATTGCCTAGCACTGTTCATGTGTCCTCCACCTACAAATCTGGAGCCCCGCAAAGTTATTGCGTAGTGCTGTTCGCCAATTCTCCATTCTCCACTTTTTTTCGGAGCCCCATGAATGTTATTGCCTAGCGCTGTTCATGTGTCCTCCACCATCGAGTCTAGAGCCCCCCAAAGTTATTGCGTAGCGCTGTTCGCCAATTATCCATTCTCCACTTTTTTTCGGAGCCCCATGAATGTTATTGCCAAGCGTTGTTCATGTGTCCTCCACCTACGAGTCTGGAGCCCTGCGAAGTTAGTGCGTAGCGCTGTTCGCCAATTCTCCATTCTCCACTTTTTTTCGGAGCCCCATGAATGTTATTGCCTAGCGCTGTTCATGTTTCCTCCACCTACGAGTCTGGAGCCCCGCGAAGTTATTGCGTAGCGCTGTTCGCCAATTCTCCATTCTCCACTTTTTTTCGGAGCCCCATGAATGTTATTGCCTAGCATTGTTCATGTGTCCTCCACCTACGAGTCTGGAGCCCCGCGAAGTTATTGCGTAGCGCTGTTCGCCAATTCTCCATTCTCCACCTTTTTTCGGAGCCCCATGAATGTTATTGCCTAGCGCTATTCATGAATTCTCCACCTTCGAGTCTGGAGCCCCGCGAAGTTATTGCGTAGCGCTGTTCGCCAATTCTCCATTCTCCACTTTTTTTCGGAGCCCCATGAATGTTATTGCCTAGCGCTGTTCATGAATTCTCCACCTTCGAGTCTGGAGCCCCGCGAAGTTATTGCGTAGCGCTGTCCGCCAATTCTCCATTCTCCAGTTTTTTTCGGAGCCCCATGAATGTTATTGCCTAGCGCTGTTCATGCGTCCTTCACCATCGAGTCTGGAGCCCCCCGAAGTTATTGCGTAGCGCTATTCGCCAATTCTCGATTCTCCACTTTTTTTCGGAGCCCCATGAATGTTATTGCCTAGCGCTGTTCATGTGTCCTCCACCATCGAGTCTGGAGCCCCCCAAAGTTATTGCATAGCGCTGTTCGCCAATTCTCCATTCTCCACTTTTTTCCGGAGCCCCATGAATGTTATTGCCTAGCGCTGTTCATGCATCCTCCACCATCGAGTCTGGATCCCCGCGAAGTTATTGCATAACACTGTTCGCCAATTCTCCATTCTCCACTTTTTATTCGGAGACCCATGAATTCATATCCTAGCACTGTTCATGTGTCCTCCGTTATCAAGCGCAGAGCCCCTGGTGACTGGGAAATATGTTTTTCTGTTATTTTCCGGATCGGTTCCTTCGCCAAACATGTGTATATGTGTATATGTATATTATATTCGTTGTTCTTGTTGTTGTTTGTATTTTATTTTGTGTTGTGCAGAAAAAAAAAGAAGGAGAAGAGATGAGAGTTGTCATCACGGAAAGGGCAGGACGGACGAAATCAGTGTCTTATCTTTACTTTCCTCTTATCTCCGGTGAGAGGTAAGTAAAGAGGGGCAACTATCATACCCTAATTTCGTCCGGGGATTATTATTTGATGATATACAACCTTTGATTGGCCGCTTCAAGATACTTGGCACCCTTTGTTGCATAATATATGAAGTCCCGAGATGTGCCGAAAATCAAAAGGAAGCAGGCTTACGCGATCCGTGAAAAGTCCGTAATGTGACGGAAATCGAAAGGAGGTGTTTTTCGCAATCCGTGAGTTTTCGTAACTTCTTCGAAAGCTAAAAAAGAGTAAATACATAATCCGTAAGGATTCGTAACCTTGCAGAAGGAAAATAAGGATCGTAACGAAATTCGTAAAGTTTCGTAACGTTACGGAAAAAGAATTACCAAAAAAGGTAAAGGGGGTGCATTTAGTAAAAAAGGGGTACAAATTGCAATCAGGCCCACTTGGGCCTTCCAGATTCTTCCTCCAGAAGGCTGTTGCTTCTGGAGGAAGCAACCTTGCTCGCCTGGGCGAGCTGGGTGGCAAGCTCCTCCCCTATTTTGCTATAAATAGGGGGAGGAATGAAGGAAGAAGGGGTTCAGCCTTCTTGGCACTTCTTATTCTCTAGAAATTGCTGAGGAAAATTGTTTCCATGAAGAAAATCCAAGCCGAGGCGCTTCCGTAACGTTTCCGTAACGTTTTCATGAGTAATTACGCGAAGATTTTCAATCGTTCTTCGACATTCATCGTTCGTTCTTCGTTTTCTTCAGTCTTCAACTGGTAAGTACCCCGAACCGAGCTTTTCAATTCATTCTATGTACCCGTGGTGGTCCACATTTTGTTTCCTGTATTTCTATTCTCATTTTCATTCGCTTTTGATACCCCCTTTTGACGTGCTTCAGTCATTTATTTAAGTCATTTCTCGCCTAATCAAAAAATAAAATAAATTTCCACCGATCATTTGAATTGTATCATCTGTTAAAACCGGTTAAAATGAATTCCGACCGTTCGTTCGTGCCGTAACCACGTTGGAAATCAAAAAGAGGTAAAATAATAATATAATAATCAAAAAATACCTTTTAGTAAAATAAAGCGAAAAATCAATCGGACGTTTTCTCTTTGGGATTTCTCATTCTTAATTGGATTGACTAATAACTAAAGTAAAACTAAGGCTAAAATCAACTCGCCTAGTCAAGCTCGTCCACAAAAAATAGGGTTTGAAAGTTTATCATTTCAGTTTCTCACCAAGTAAAAAGGATCATTTTTAAGGTCCAACGCCTTAAAAATAATCACAAATTCAAGTAAAAAGAATCGCTTGATTCACTCTTAAGAAAGAACTACGTAGGTCTGATTTCCTCTTCGATGGAGGGTACGTAGGAGCAAGAGCCCCGCGTTTGTCGACCTCAAAAAAAATAAAAAGAAATAAAAGTTAAGGTAATACAATTTCCACAATTCTAAAAATAGGTTGTTGTCCTTTGAGACAAACGTGAGAGGTGCTAATACCTTCCTCAACCGTAAATACAACTCCCGAACTTAGAATTTTCATTTTGACCGGTTTCCTTCGGTTTTCCCGACGTTTTCCACAAATAAACGTTGTTGGCGACTCCGCGCATCTTTCCTCCTTTGGAAAGCGCACCCGTGAGCCTCGCCTTCGCTCGCCCATAAAAGGGCACGTTGCGACACACTGGTAATCGATTACCTAATTCTTGTAATCGATTACACCATTTTGAAATTAATTGGAACATTGTAAATTCAGTTTGAAAGCTTTTGAAAACAAATTTTGCTACTGGTAATCGATTACAGTAAACTGGTAATCAATTATCAGAGAGTAAAAACTCTTTGGTAAAAGCTTTTGTGAAAACTTCATGTGCTACTCAATGTTTTAAAAAAAACTTTTTAGTACTTATCTTGATTGAGTCTTTTCTTGATTCTTGAATCTTGAGTCTTGAATCTTGATCTTGATTATTCTTGTTTCTTGAAACTTGAAACTGAAATCAAATTTCTCTTGATTCTTGAATTGTTCTTGACTCAATCTCGAAATCATTCTCTTGGGCTTTTTATCATCATCTTTGTTATCATCAAAACACCTTGAATCAATCTTGATTCAATCATGAAGCTTGCTTCTACATGATGTTGTTGGGCTGGTGGGGGATTTTCCATGTAGGAATGGTAGTCGCAACATGGGTTTCTCCTTCATTCTCACCCTCTTCATTTGCCCCAGTTTTCGTATTCATCAAAGCAGGATGATCAGATTTGCCTCTTTCCAAATCCACAAAGCTTGAAGGTGTGTAACCCACCATTTTTCCATATAAGGGTTGTGGTTGGGGGCAAAATTGAGGCCCCTCCAAAGTGTTTTGCAGGGGTATACCACCAACTGCTTGCCCTTCAGTGGCATATCCGAGGCAAGGCTCGAAGTCGGCTAGATTGTGGTGGGGAATTTCATGTGTCTCAATGAGTATAGGAGTGGAGTTATTGACATTATCACTGGGAGTTTACGACACATTGGGTGGTGTATAGTTGGGAGGCAAGCCATATGGCGGGAAGGCATGCTTGTTTTGAATTTGCACATAATGGGGGTCGCCCGTACTTCCCAAATCTTTGCCTACCATATCTAAGGTTGAATGATTCATTTGGTTGAGGCCAGATGGGGGCGTCGGGTTCACCTTAGCAACAGCGCCGGTAGCGACAATTGCAACCGTATTGGCTTCCATTATCTTCTTCATGCTCATCATGGCCTCCATCATTGTGGCCATTTGCTCTTTCATGGCATCCATGTCGGCCTTCATCTGCTCTTGCACCTCCTTTACTTCACCCATTACTCTAGCTCTAGCACGGGTTCAATAAGGGCGCCGTAAAGCGTGCTCTTTTCTTTTTTATAACAATGATTAAGTTCGTTTTTTTTTTCAAGGAAAGAATGCAATGAGCAATGCAACCAATGAAAAGCATGGATGTACGCGAATGATACACAGTTGAAGTATTGCGAATTTTTACGCAGGACATGGGGTTGAATCAATTTAGATTTTCAACATGGTCCATGACATCTTGGTCAAAGTGAAACTGGAAGTAACAGGGACATCAATAGTCCTAAATGTGTTTGGCAGTAAACAAAGTAGCGATGTAACTCGATTCATCTTTTGCCCCAATTTGCAAGTTGGTTACTTCCATACTTGACCTTGACTTGATGAACCTTTTCTAGAAAGCTTGAGCTTGGTTCAACCCTATAATCCAAGGAAAGACAATTTCAATTGCCAATAATTTGACAACATTTCACAGAGATGAATGACTCAAGCATTCTTAAGCTATGCATGGCAAATGTAATTATGAAATTGGGATGCCCGAAGAAACATCTTTTCTTAGCTAACCATGCATTAGGTACCATGTTCAATCATTTTGTTTTTAAGTGAAAATGGTTTATGATCCCAACATGGTTGGCTCATGGTACCGAACATATGCAACGTGAATTTTCATGCTTCCTTTTTTGTTTTTGTTTTGCAGAGGAAAGTGCAAGGATCATGCATGAGTAAACATGAAAATAAAAGGTATGCAAAAAGCATGTTAGATGCAGATGCATGGTGATGAAATGACTTATGCAAAATGCAATGCATGAAATGATAAGTGACAAATGCAGGAACGATACGTCCATTATGATGCCATGAAGAGATGCTTATGCGATGCATGATATGAATGCATTTACGGACACGAGAGCCCAGAAAATCATCTCTTCTTACTTGCACATTCGAGGGCGCAGCACCCTATGTGTGCAGTTAAGAAGGTGATATGGACCTTCCGGCTTCCCGTGACAAAAGAAGACACCAACATACAACGCATGTGTGACGACATGATGCAGATGCGCAAAAGCGCAACAGGGGGATGTACACAGCATGTCAATATCCTCAAATAATCATACAGCAAAGGCGTACTTGACATTTAGGTTATATGTACGGCAGTGTTTAAAAGGCACGCAGCGTGTTCGCTTCATGCCCCTACTTTAGGGACCTAAACACGAGGAACTAAAAGGTTTTTAGTGATAATTCCCAAGGTGGTCATATCTCTCTTGATGGTTTCTAGAGGTATCATCCCCTTCGAAAAACATATTGCGGTAGTAGGGACTACTAGCAACAATATGTTATCAAAGAGAAAAACTCTAGATGAGGGTTCACTGTTATCAAGCAAGTCGGAGACCCAGCATGACCATAGATTCACCTCCACTCCTTATGTTCCCATGGACCCGGGTATAGGCCCCCTTTTCAACTCACCGTGTGTATAAATAGTGTTGGTGTTTGTGTGCATCAAATGAATAAATATCTATCTCATGCATACATTCCAAAAACACACTAAAAACATCAAAGAGTTATATACAAGAACGTAAGAGAAATAAAAGGAAACCGATAAAAGAGGAAGTCATGATATTGCACAAGATTAGAAGACCTAACTCTCTAAATACAATCCCCAGTGGAGTCACCAACTGTCGCAACCTATCCTTCGGCAGGAGGGCAACGTGGGGCTCACAGGTGCGTCTTCCATGGGAGGAAAATGTGCGGAGTCACCACCAACGTTTATTCGAGGAAAACGTCGGAAAAACCGGAAAGGTGTGGTCTATGAACTTTAATCATGAAAGGTTTGGGAGTTGTTTTTACGCATGGGGAAGGTATTAGCACCCCACGCGTCCATCATCAGGGACGACAACCTTTAATCAAGTGTGCAAATATGACTTCAAAATGTTTTATTTTCCCTTTTTTATGTCTTTTTGTGTTTTTATGCTTTTTATGTTTTTTGTATTTTTTTATCTTTTTGTGGTCGATAAGGGTGTTTCCCTCGCTCCTACGTATCCTCAATTGCGATGAGAAAATCAGACTTACGTAGTTCTTTTAGAACTAAACGTTGGTTAAGTTGTTTTGATCTTTTTCCGCAAGATCGATTTTAACCGAACAAAAGTCGTTTAAGGCGTTGGACCATTAACGATCTCTTGATTTTTGAAAGGAGAGAAACGTTAAGGTGTTGGACCATTAACGATCTCTTGGTTTTTGAAAAGAGAGAAACATTAAGGCGTTGGACCATTAACAATCTCTTGGGGTGGTCGACAAAAGCGGGGCTTTTGCTCCTACGTATCCTCAATTGCGATAAGGAAATCAGACCTACATAGTTCTTGCAAAATCGGTAAAGTTATGTGTTGATTTTATGCTTTTGAATGGTCCATGTTAACCGATAAAAGCAAAGAGGATCGTTTAAGGCATTGGACCTTAAAACGGTTTTGAGTGACTTTTGCGGGCAAATCTTGATTTGTGAGTTGATTTTAGCCTTGGTTTCACTTTGGTTATTAGTCAATTAATTCAAGAAAACTTTCAAAGAAAAACATCCGATTGATTTCTTTGATTATTTTATTCAAAGATAATTTGATTATTTTATTATTATCTTTTCAAGATATTTTGATTATTTTATTATTATTTTGCTTTTTTGGTTTAACCAAGGTTATAGCATGAACGATCGGTTGAATTTTATTTGAGCAGTGATTAAACGAGATTACAACACAAATGATCGGTTGAAATTCATTTTATCATTTATTAGGCGAGATAACGACTTAAATAAATGGTTAAAGCATGTTAAAAATGGAAGAAAACAAAACTGAAAGTAAGTGAAATTAAAGTGAAAGTACACAAAACAAGTAGGGACCACTAAGGGTGCATAGAATGAATTGAAAGATTGAAGAACGACGAAGAACGAACGAAGAACGATGAAGAATTTCCACATAATCGCTTACGGAAGCGTTATAGAAGCACTTCGACTCGATTTTTCTTCACGAAAACGTGTTTTTTTGCCCAAAATAGCCGAAATGCATAGCTTAAGGGTCATGAACCTTTTGAAACATCCCCCTTCCCTATTTATAGGGAAAAAGGGAAGTGCTTGCCGCCCAGAGGCTTCTTGAGGAAGATTTCTAAGTGCACCCCAATTACTAAGTTCACCACCTTTTCGTACTTTACGGAAAAGTTACGGAAGCCTTACGAAAGTGTTTCGGATTTGATTTTCATCTTTTTTTCTCTTCCCTTTCACCAATGTTAAGTGAAATATGTTTACCCAAGGTTTTTGGAAATTTTACGGAGGCATTACGGAAGCCATAGAAGCCCCGAAAACCATTTTTCAACTACGTCGAGGAGTTTGTCGCCCAGTTGCTTCCTCCTTAAGCAACCCAACTTCCAAAATATTCCAGAAGGGTCTAGATTCAAATTTCTATTTACACCCCTATCTTGATAAGTTCACCCCCCATTTTTGTGTTTTTGGCCGTTTTCTTTCCGAAATCTCACGAAACTTTACGGATTCCACCGCAATGAGTGTTAAGCCTTCCTAAGAGATCAACAATGGTCCTCAAATGAAATTAGAGTGTAACAGTTTATTTACACACATCTAGGAACTTTATGGATTCCACAACGATGGGTGTTAAACATTTTGAGGTGGTCAAACAAAGGTCACATGCCGACAAACAATGGTCCCCGGATGATATTAGAGTATGACAAAGTGGTTATGAGATCCTAGAGGTGAAGGAGACATCCTCACCACTTGTATTTTTGCAATCTTTCATCTTGTTCTTCTCTTTGTTGTAAAGGAGGCTTCCTGGTTATGGAAAGCTAACATCCTCTGTTGGATCTTCCTTTTAGGTACTTGATGTAAATATCTTTCTATTTATTTAATGATGTTTTGTGTGTTCTCTGTGCTATCAGCTTTTTATTCTAGTATGCCTTTACCTTGATCACATAGATGCATGCTTTGTTAGGGTCATTCAACAGTGGAAACTGGTCTGATTCTAATGACCTTGATAGGACAGGGCTAAGTTGTCATACTATCACGAGGAATCGGGGTGCGATAATTTAGTTATAGTATGTTTGTCTTAATGCGGTCCTGGTTGAGTTTAGTCCAACAAGAGGAATCTGAGGACGATGCTTGATCAGGATTAGGCTAAACTATCATGAGGAATCGGGGTTTAGCATCTCAGGAGACACCATAGGAATACATGAACATTGTTAGATAGAAAATATCCTTTTAGCATCAGACACCTATTAGGAAGACCAACGCGTTTTCTACTTGTTTTTACGCATCTTTTCTCTCGCGTGATTTTCCTTTTTGCATAAATAGTTTACATACCTGTTCATATTCACACTTAGATTTTCACACCAGACACCTATTCACTGAAATAGCTTACCAAGTAACACAAGTTTCCCGAGAGTTCGATACTCGATTCTTACCGTTTTATACTACTTGTGCGATCCGGTGCACTTGCCAGAAGCGAACAAGTTTTTGGCGCCGTTGCCGGGGAACTTCTTTTTATTTGGAAAGTTAGATCGTTTTTAGGTGTCTATTATTTATTAGTTATTCTTTGATTTTGTTAATATTTGTTCTTAATTCATATTTGTCTTCTCTTATTGGATTGGATAATCGTTGTGTCTGTTAGTATTTTATATGCATAGATTTCCCACAGGCAATTTAGTTCCTCTGGACATAGAAATTGAAGCTACATTGAGAAGGAACAGGGCCGAGAGGAGAAGGAAACTTCTGCAAGACATAACAGTTGCATCCATTCTTGAGGAAGAAACTCATTTTTCTGATTCATTATCACTTAATTCACCATCATCAAGGGAATCCGCTACTCAATTGCCTGAAACCGCTAGCATGGCAGACGAGCAGCACCAGAGGATCACCCTTGAGGATTATTCAAGTAGCTTAGTACCGCAATTCTTTACTAGCATTGCACGTCCTGAAGTGCAAGCTCACAACATCAACTACCTGTATTCTTTAATTCATTTAATACAGGGAAATTTATTCCAAGGATTACCTAATGAAGACCCCTATGCATATTTGGCAACGTTCATTGAAATATGCAACACTGTTAAGATTGCCGGTGTGCCAGATGAAGCTATTAGACTCGGCCTATTCTCATTCTCATTGGCAAGAGAGGCCAAAAGGGTGGCTTCACTCATTTAAGGGTAGCAGTCTGAAAACCTGGGATGAAGTTGTTGAAAAGTTCCTAAAGAAATACTTCCCAGCGTCCAAGACTACGAAAGGGAAAGCTGCAATCTCTTCATTTCATCATTTCCCTGATGAATCTTTGAGTGAAGCATTGGAGAGGTTCAGAGGTTTATTGAGAAGAACTCCCACCCATGGGTTTTCCGAGCCAATCCAATTGAATATGTTTATAGATGGGTTGAGACCACAAACCAAGCAACTGCTAGATGCTTCTGTAGAGGAAAGATAAAACTGAAGACCCCGGAAGAAGCAACTGAGCTAATAGAGAACATGTCAGCCAGTGATCATGTCATTCTATGAGACAGAACCCATCAACCCACGAAGAAAAGCTTGTTAGAGCTATCATTACATGACGCTTTATTGGCACAGAACAAGTTGCTTTCTAAGCAACTTAAGATTTTAACAGAAACACTCGGTAAGCTGGCAACTAAGTTATCTATTGGTCAACCTACGCACTCTTCTGTTTTGTAGGTTACAGGTTGTACCATCTGTGGTGAGGCTCATGAAACAGGCCAATGTATTCCCACTCAAGAAATTCGTTATATGGGAAATCAACAGCGACAAAGGTATACTCAAGGAGGATTTTCAGGCTTCCAGCAGGTTCCCTATAATCAACAAGGACAGTGGAGGACACACCCTGGCAACCAGTTCAACAAAGACCAGAGTGGGCCTTCAAACAGGCCAATCCAACAAGAGACTAACTGATCGAGGCCGTACCCGAATCAAATAAACATGAAAATGCAGTAACTAGGAAGTGATCCTAGGTCGTTTCCCAACGAGCAGTGACTAACCAACTATTCATAATATACTTGCAGTAACAGTAATGATTGGGGGGAGGGGGGTTTGGTTGTTTGGTAATTAAAGAGCAGAACAAGTAAACTGGAATACGAAAATACTAATATTAAAAACGGGTTGTTTCCTCTGATTCAGAAGCCATTCTCTTATCCTGGGTTATGGAAAATTCGTCCCTAACAGTCAACGACTTAATCCAACCCTGTTTCAATTTACTAAGCGAAAATCAACTTAGGGTTTTCAATACGTGATTAGGCACCACATACACCAGTTAGCCCTTCGTCCATTAAGCATGAACGCAAGTTAGGCTCAGAGGCAATTAATCGAACACGAAGCGTGCACTGATTAATATTCACGAAATTGGGATAACTGGTGAAGGGAAAACTGCCAAGAACCCACATTACAAGCGAAACCTCAAAGAGAGTTGGGCTTCGTCATCAAAAGGAAACAACACCAGAAAATCTAGCCTTCCATGGATTCAAACAGAAAACGCGAATGAAACATGAAACAGAAACATAAATGAACAAAAACGTAAATGAACAGAAACGTAAATGAAAGTAGAAGAAGAAGCACGAATGAACTCGTAATTAGAAGCAGAAAACGGAAATTTGCATTAAGAACGAAAATTGTAACAAGGGAACAGAAAAACGTGAAAACCTAAAACCAGAGCTCTGAATAATGAAAATAGCAGAAATAGAATGCCTTGCACGAATCCCAAGGCTGCTATTTAAAAAGAGTCACTCAAAGTCACTGGGCCCTATTACAATACTCTGGCCCAAAACGAAATAAACAGTGAACAACATAAAATAAAATTGCGAATTTTCCTAATTAGAAATTAACTAAGGTAAGCGCTGCTTAATTTGCCCTCTTCAAGTCCATAACCAAAATCCGGATTAAGCCCAATGTTTCATTAATTCCTGAAATTAGATTAAAAACATCAAATTAGCTAAATGAGCCCAAATAATAAAACTGCCTGATTAATTGACAATTAAGATCAATCAGTAATTAAAATGGTGCAAAAAGGGTTTAGAAAATAGAAGAAAATGATGGCACATCAAAACCCCCCATACTTAGCCTTTTGCACTCCTAGGCAAAATGAAACAAAGAACAAAATCCAAGGATATCAAAGAGAGACAAACAAACACATTCATATATTTCTCAATGAACATCAAGGAATGAAAGGAATGGGTAACATCTAACATAAGGAGATCCAAAAAGTCAAGATATTCATGAAAATCATCCAAGCAACCCAATCATGGCAAAATAGTTAATCAGCTCAAGAATGAAAAGTGATAAAGCCTCGCAAGATATACACTCTATCTCTCAAGTGTCTAGGCTACTATTTACCCTCAAAGCACCCATGAAAGCAAACACCACATAGACTTGGCAAGATTCTAAAATTGACAATCAACCCACAAACACAAGCACATGAGGATCAAAAGGTCTTTTAAGGTTGTAATGGGGCCAAGGACAAGGTATGGATAAATATGGAATAAGTGGCTAAATCCCAAAGGAATAGAGGAGCAAAGGAGAATAAGTGCATATTAAGAAAAAAAATAAGAAAATAAAAAGAAGTAAAGATAAAAATTAAACATGAAGAGTAGAACCAAGAGTTTCATCATTCTTGTGCCATTTAAGATCTTATTCACTCAACTTTATTGCTTTTCTTTTTCTTTTTTCGAATTTTTTTTTTGAATATTTTTTTTTTTTTACTCTATAGCCTTTGAGAAACAACATTTCATTCAGCATGTCCAACATTTCACCAATATACAATGTACATCAAGTATGGCCCAAAATACATCATGAAGCATAGCCAACAAAACAAGTTGTCCAATGAAACAAAAACCCCCCATACTTATTCCCAAAACAATTCCAAAGCTCCAAAATTCCTTAAGGATATGGTGATATCATGGTTTTTCACTTAAGGCTTGTAGTGAGCTTCAAAACAAGGAAAGGGAAACAAGGCTCAAAAGGGCTATCAAAGGAATTAATTCAAGGTAAGTCCATTTGGCTAGAAGCTTATAAGAACAAAATTGCCTCAATCATTTCCAAATATGCATGTGAATTAGGACGCATCAACAAGAATCAAGCCAAGGCTATTGTGCAAGCAATCAATGGGGCAAAACACACCAAATGATTATGATGATGGATGGCTCAAATTCTCACAAAGGTAAAATCATCACTTTCAAATTGAGCTTTCAAAACTATCATGACATGTAGAGAAGAATCAAGGATTTCAAGTCACAAAATGTCAAGAACTTTTATTTTCAAAACAATTACCCATTTCTTGAACATATCCTATAATTCAAAGAAAAACATGCAAAGTCGTACGTGCACACAAAATTGACCCAAAATATTAAACTAAAAATCCGACGAAACTAACAACATTAACAAATTAACACAACTAACAAATTAACAAAACCAACAAAACTAGCAAAACCAAAGAACACTCCCCCCCCCATACTTAAACAACACATTGTCCTCAATGTAGCACAATTAAAAGATTAAAAACAATTAAATCATCAAAGAGAATCAGATAAGTGTAATAAAAGCAAAGAAGGAGATAGGAAAAGAAAAACTCCCTAAGTCATGGTGGAGGAAGAGTAGGGTGGAGTAAGGAAGTCTCTTCCACCACTACGTCCACTAAAGAAGGGTTCATGAGGAATGGCTTAAGTCGATGTCCATTGACCTTGAAGCTCTTGTTTGTGGAGTCGCTTTTGATCTCAACTGTACCATAAGGAAAAACATTAGTAACAACAAAAGGACCAATCAACTTAGACCTCAACTTACCACTCATGAGTCCAAGCCTAGAATTATACAATAACACTTTTTGCCCAACCACGAAGTCTTTTTTAACTATCATACTATCATGGAACTTCTTGGTCTTTTCTTTGTAGAACTTGGCATTCTCGTAGGCTTCTAGGCGGATTTCATCTAATCACTCAGTTGCAACTTCCTTTCCTCGCCAGCTTGATCCATAGAGAAGTTGCAAGTCTTCACTGCCCAATATGCTTTGTGCTCAATTTCTACTAGAAGATGACATGCTTTTCCAAAGACAACCCGATAAGGAGACATTCCTATAGGTGCTTTGTAGGCAGTCCGATGTGCCCAGAGAGCATCATCAAGCCTGGTACTCCAATCTTTCCTGCTTGGCTGCACAATCTTCTCTAGAATTCTCTTGATTTCCTTGTTAGAAATTTATGCCTGTCCATTAGTCTGGGGGTGGTATGGTGTGGATACCCTGTGTACCACCCCGTACTTTTTAAGCAGGGCATGCATTGTCCTGTTGCAAAAATGGGTTCCTTGATCACTAACAATTGCTTTAGGTACTCCAAACCTGCAAAACAGATTAGACCTGACAAAGTCTGCGACAACTTTAGCATCATTAGTTCTAGTGGGCTTGGCTTCCACCCATTTTGAAACATAGTCAACTGCAAGGAGAATGTAAACATAACCAAAAGAGACAGGAAAAGGACCCATGAAATCTATACCCCAGACATCAAACACCTCACAGAATAGCATAGGTTGCTGAGGCATTTGTTGTCGTCATGTAAGTGTATTTCCTGCTCTCTGACACTGCTCACAAGTGCTGCAGATCTTCCACGCATCTTTAAAGATGGTGGGCCAATAAAAACCACAATCAAGCACTTTGCGAGCTGTCCTTTGAACACCCAGATGACCTCCCGGTGCGGAAGAATGACAAAACTGCAGGACTGAGTCAGTCTCATGATCTGGAATGCACCGTCTAATGACCTGATCACTGCACAATTTCCACAAGTAGGGGTCATCCCAAATAAAATGCTTAGCATCACTTTTAATTTTATCTTTTTGGGCCTTAGATGCTAAGGGAGGAAAAACAGAGGCAACTAAATAATTGACAATGTTAGCAAACCAGGGAGTAGAAAGAGAGTCAGAAATACTATACAATATATACAAATGATCATCCGGGAAATCATCCCGAATAGGTGAATCTGCATCAGAGACACGTTCGATCCGACTCAAATGATCAGCAACTAGATTTTGTGCTCCGCTCCTATCACGGATCTCCAAGTCAAACTCTTGGAGCCAGAGCATCCATCGGATCAACCTAGGCTTAGAATCAACCTTCTTCAACAAGTACTTTAGAGCTGCATGGTCAGTATAAACAATAATGCGAGTACCAAGCAAATAAGATTGAAATTTTTCAAGAGCAAAAACTATGGCTAGAAGCTCTTTCTCAGTAGTAGTATAATTTGCTTGGGCAGCATCTAAAGTCCTTGAAGCATAATATATCACCCTGGGCAATTTATCAATTTTCTGAGCAAGGACAGCCCCCAGTGCATAATTTGATGCATCACACATAAGCTCAAAAGGGGTCGTCCAGTCAGGTGCCTGGATGATGGGGGTGGTAGTCAGCGCTCTTTTGAGGCAATCAAAAGCCTCTTTGCATCTGTCATTAAAGTCAAACTCCACCTCCTTTTGCAACAAGTTGGACAAGGGAAGGGCTACTTTGCTAAAATCCCTTATAAAGTGCCTGTAGAATCCTGCATGACCAAGAAAAGATCGCACCTCTCGCACACAAGAGGGGTAAGGCAATTGTGAAATAACAGAAATTTTTGCAGGATCTACTTCAATACGCTTATTGGAAATAATGTGGCCTAAAACTATACCTTGCTCAACCATAAAATGACATTTTTCAAAATTTAGAACAAGGTTAGTTTCAATGCATCTATTCAAAACTTTTTCCAAACTATTCAAACAACCATCAAAAGAGGATCCATATACAGTGAAATCATCCATGAACACCTCTATGCAATTTTCTAAAAAATCACTGAAAATACTAATCATGCACCGCTGGAAGGTACCAGGGGCATTGCACAGGCCGAAAGGCATCCTCCTATAGGCAAAAGTGCCGAAGGGGCAGGTGAATGTGGTATTTTCCTGATCCTTAGGAGCAATAGTAATTTGCATATAACCAGAAAAACCATCAAGGAAACAGTAGTGGGATTTACCTGCCAGGCGTTCAAGCATCTGGTCAATGAATGGCAGGGGAAAATGGTCCTTTTTGGTAACCTGGTTCAGCCTCCTATAATCAATGCAGACTCTCCAATTGTTCTGCACCCGAGTAGGAATTAGCTCCTCCTTCTCATTTTTTATCACTGTGAGGCCGGTCTTCTTCGGGACTACCTGGACGGGACTCACCCATTGGCTGTCAGAGATAGGATAAATGATTCCAGCTTGCAAAAGCTTGGTTATCTCCTTCTTCACTACATCAAGAATCACCGGGTTGAGTCTTCTCTGTGGCTGTCTTACTGGTTTAGCTCCATCCTCTAAATTTATTCGATGCATACATGTGGATGGGCTAATACCAGGAATGTCCGCCAGGGTCCAGCCTATAGCCTTCTTATGCTTCTTGAGAACTGACAACAACTTCTCCTCTTGCTCATCACCAAGGGAGGCAGATATAATCACTGGAAAACTCTTGCTATCGTCCAAGTAAGCGTATTTTAAATTTGATGGCAGAGGCTTCAATTCTGGTGTGGTCGGCTGGACAGTGGTAGAAGGGGATGGTTTCTCAGCCTTTACCTCATAAAGAAAGTCAGAGGTATGTGTACTTCCTGAAACATGGTTAGTCCTATCTGACTCTATAAAATCAATCTCAAGAGGTAAAACACCACCACCAGGCATGCAATCAATATCACTCTCAGATTCACTCTCAGCATCAAATTCAGACATATGATCAAGTACAATTTCAGACTCAATGCATGAAGAGTGAGAGGCATGCAGATTAGAATAAAGATCATTCATGTATTCATCAACAACATGGTCAATTATTTCAGCACGAAATACAGAAAGATCTTCAGATGGGTATTTCATAGCATCCAGAATATTAAAATGAACAGTTATGTCACCAAATTCCATAGACAGTGTGCCTGCATAAACATCTATCTTAGTTCTAGCAGTTTTCATAAAGGGTCTGCCTAGAATGATGGGAACTGATCCTTGAGAAAATCCATCTTCCATATTCAAAATATGAAAATCAACAGGGAAAATCAGTTCACCAACTCTAACTAAGACATCTTCTATGAAACCAACAGGGTAGGCAACACTTCTATTAGCTAAATGAATTACCACATCAGTTGACTGCAAGGGGCCTAGAGATAGAGAATTAAAAATAGACAGAGGCATAACACTAACAGAAGCTCCTAAATCAAGCATGGCATTGTCAAACTTACTATTCCCTATGATACAAGGTATGCTGAATGTACCTGGATCTTTGCATTTTTCAGGAATTTGAGGAACAGATTTACCAATCAATGCGGAGACATTTCTGCCCATGCTAATCCGTTCACTTCCTTTAAGCTTCCGCTTATTAGTGCACAGCTCCTTCAAGAATTTGGCATATCTTGGAATTTGCTTTATCGCATCCAACAGAGGTATGTGTCATACCCTAATTTCGTCCGGGGACCTTTGCTTGATGACATGCGACCTTTCTTTGGTCCTTGTGAGGTGCTTGGCATCCATCATTAGGCAATTTGTGAAATTCCAGGACATGCCGAAAAAAACCAAAAAAATATTGATGCACAATCCGTAAGTTTCCATCACACACCGGAAATCAAATGGAAGCATCGTTGCATAATTAAGTGAGGTTCCGTAACATTCCGTAAGTCAAAAAGGGGATGATTATGTAATCCGCAAGGTTCCGTAACATTACGGAAAGAAAACAAGTATCGTTACGAAATTCGTAAGTTTCCGTAACTTTACGAAAAAAGAATCACAAAAAAAAAAAGCAGAGGGGTGTACTTAGTAAAAATGGGGGTGCAAATAGCACCCAGGCCCACTTGGGCCCTCCAGAATATTCCTCCAGAAGGCTGTTGCTTCTGGAGGAAGCAACCTAGCTCGCCTGGGCGAGCTGAGCTCGCCTGGGCGAGCTGGGCGGCAACCACCTCCCCTATTTTGCTATAAATAGGGGAGGAAGTGAAGAAGAAAAGGGTTCATCCCCTTTGGCACTTCTCTCTCTTTCGAATTTGCTTGGAAAAATTGTTTCCGTGAAGAAAATCTAAGCCGAGGCGCTTCCGAAACGTTTCCGTAACGTTTTCCATGAAGAATTTCGCAAAGGTTTCGACCGTTCTTCGACGTTCTTCATTCGTTCTTCATCGTTCTTCGATCTTCGACGGGTAAGTACCTCGAACCAAGCTTTTCGATTCATTCTATGCACCCATGGTGGTCCACATTGTGTTTTGTGTATTTCTATTCTTGTTTCATTTGCCTTTTTATACCCCCTCTTGACGTGCTTAAGCCATTTTACTTAAGTCATTTCTCGCTTAACTTAAAAATAAAATAAATTTCCACCGAACGTTTGAATTGTATTATCCGTTAACTTCGGTTAAAATGAATTCCGACCGTTCGGTCGTGCCGTAACCACGTTGGAAATCAAAAAGAGGTAAAAAATAATATAATAATCAAAAATCATCTTTTAGTAAAATAAAGCGGAAAATCAATCGGACGTTTTCTCTTTGGGATTTCTCATTCTTAATCGAATTGATTAATAACTAAAGTGAAACTAAAGGCTAAAATCAATTCGCCTAGTCAAGCTCGTCCATAAAAATAGGCTTTTGAAGTTTGTCATTTCAATTTCTCACTAAGTAAAATGGATCATTTTTAAGGTCCAACGCCTTAAAATGATCACCACTTAAGTAAAAAAGAATCACTTGACAAAACGCAAGAACTACGTAGGTCTGAGTTCCTCATTGAGGATACGTAGGAGCAAAAGCCCCACTTTTGTCGACCACCCCAAGAGATCGTTAATGGTCCAATGCCTTAACGTTTCTCTCCTTTCAAAAACAAGAGGTCGTTAATGGTCCAACGCCTTAACGTTTCTCTCCTTTCAAAATCAAAAGACCGTTTAATGGTCCAACACCTTAAATGACCTTTTGTTCAAATAAAAACATATTTTACAAAAAAGACAAAAATAACTTAACCAAACACTTTGTTCCGAAAGAACTACGTAGGTCTGATTTCCTCATCGCAAATTGAGGAATACGTAGGAGCAAAGGGAAACACCCTTGTCGACCACAAAAAGAGAAAAATATAAAAAGGGTACAAAGGATATAAGGACATAAAAGGGAACTAAAAATCAAAAGTCATGTTTGCACATTCGATTAAAGGCTGTCGTCCCTTGGGACGGACGTATGGGGTGCTAACACCTTCCCCGTGCGTAAATACAACTCCCGAACCTTTCACTTAAAAGTTCGTAGATCGCGTCTTTTCCGGTTTTTCCGACGTTTTCCTCAAATAAACGTTGGTGGCGACTCCGCGCGTATTCCTTTCGTGGAACACGCATCCCGCGAGTCACGCGTCGCCCTCCCGCCGAAGGGTAGGTTGCGACAGTTGGCGACTCCACTGGGGACAATTTTTAGAGAGTTAGGCCATTTAATCTTGTGCAAATGCTTTACCATGACTTACTCCTTTGTTGTTTTCCTTCATTATGTACTTGTGTATATAAACTCTTTGTTGCTTTTAGTGCGTTTTAAAATGTATGCATGAGGTAAATATTTATTCATTTGATGCACACAAACACCAACACTATTTGCACACAGTGTGAGTGAAAAAGGGCCCTATACCCGGGTTCATGGGAACATAAGGAGTGGAGGTGAATCTGTGATCATGCTAGGTCTCCGACTTGCTTGATTACAGTGAACCCTCATCTAGAGCTTTTCTCTTTGAAAACTTATTGTTGCTAGTAGTCCCTACTGCTGCAATATGTTCTTCGAAGGGGATGATACCTCTAGAAACCATCAAGAGAGATATGACTACCTTGGGGATTATTACTAAAAGCCTAGTTAGCTTTTTCCCTTATAGGTCCCTTAAATAGGGGCACGGAGCAAACACGTTGCGTGCCATTTTTCACAATGCCATGCATAAGTATCATATACCCTTTTGCTTATATTTGTTTGTGAATATTGTCGTACTATGTACATCCCCGTGTTGTGCCTTTCGCATATGCATCATGTGTAGGTTTCGTCTTTGATCCCCTCATTTTAGCAAACCAACGAAGGGTCCGTGTCACCGTTTTAAATACATACGTTGGGGCACTTTGCTACCCCTAGACGTTGTATCTAAGAAGGAGACAGTTTCTCGGGCTCCCGTATTTGTAAATTGCATCTGTGTCATATGCATTTCTTCATCCATTCATCCATTCCACCCATGATAGATGTCGGAGTTTTGATTCGCACTAGATTTTATTTCACTTTAGTAAAACATGGGATCAAGTCAAAAGCCTTCGTTTAAAAAGAGGTTCTATCAAGTCAAAATCAAGAGCTTAGAGGTCACTAGTTTACGAGAGTTGGGGCAATTAATGGGTCAACTTCAACGGCAAGCCTTCTGCAAAGCCTATGGTAAGATTTGGGACCTAGCTAGGGTAGAAGTCTCCACAGAGTCCATTGCCTCCCTTGCCCAGTATTATGATCATCCGTTGAGGTGCTTCACTTTTGGGGACTTCCAACTATCACCCATGGTGGAAGAATTCGAAGAAATCCTAGGATGTCCTCTAGGGGGAAGGAAACCATACCTCTTCTCAGGTTTCTATCCCTCATTAGCTAGAATTTCTAAAAATATTCCAAATCTTGGCGAAGGAATTAGACCACCAAAAGCAAGTCGAAAATGGGGTGGTCGGGATACCGAGAAAATGATTGGAGGCAAAAGCAAGAATCTTGGCAGGTAGAAACGAATGGGCCCCGTTCATAGACGTTCTCGCACTGTTGATCTTTGGAGGAGTCCTCTTTTCGAATGTGGATGGGTTGGTGGACCTGGCAGCGATCGACGCTTTTCTCGCCTATCATAACCACAAGGAAAGCCCGGTTGTCGCTATGCTAGCCGACCTATATGACACGTTCGACCGGGGATGTGAAAAGAGCAGCGCAAGAATTGTTTGTTGTGCACTGGCTCTCTATGTGTGGTTAGTTTCACACCTTTTTCTCCAAGAAGGTAGGCCCGTCTATCCGCTACAAGGTCACCGCTCGTGCGTCGAAAAAGGAAAGGCGAATTGGGACCAACTCTTGGCTAGCATGGAGGGGCGTCTGTTAATTGGTTCCCTCGCTAGAAGGAAGGAAGAATCAGGATTGTATCTTCATGCGAAGGATGTCCAAATGTTCCCTGGATGGGAACATGGGGTTGTATTAATTATAATCCTGTCCTCGCCATAAGACAGCTTGGCTACCCCATGAGAGGAGCGCCATTAGACGAAAGCATCACGCCTTTCATTACACGGGGTTTCAGTGACCCCAATGCAAAGGTACTCCAAGGAGTTCGCAAGGCATGGGATGCGGCATGAAGAAAGGACAGAGAGCTTAGGGGAAGCAGTAATGGGATCATCGGTGGCTATCATAAGTGTCTGAGAGTCCGGACACAAGGATTGGATTGGCTCCCAAATCTAAAGACTGTGAGAGACAATGAGGTTAAAGCTTCGGAAGAAAGTGATGAGGTGCAAGCGCTAAAGGCAAAGCTTGAAAGAGCCCGGGTAGTCAAAGAGAAGTTCAAGTCCATAGCCATCAAAGTCTGAAGAGAGTATGATGAACTAAGGGACGTTAATATGGCCACCGATGAAGCCTTGGAATGAAAAACCAAGAAGGCCCGAAAGGAAGAACACGACCAAAACAAGTTTTGAGGGGCTTTATAGGGCAGCAATAGTGAGCTCAAACTCTGAAGAGGTGAAAGGAATCATCATGGGTCAAAGGCATGATCTGGAAGGACGAGCTAAAGGCTTGCCTTAGGTCGAAAAGAAATTTGTCCCAACAGTTAAAGTGAGACTGAAGGGAATATGTGGGCCATCATCGATGAGTGCAAAGAGAAGCTAAATCTTGCAGCGACTCACGAGCAAAGGCTAGAGGATGAGTACGCCAAGATATCAGCAGAAAGGGAAGCAAGGGAAAGGGTAATTGATTCATTGCACCAAGAGGCAACAATGTGGATGGACCAATTTGCTCTTACTTTGAACAGGAGTCAAGAACTTCCCCGATTGCTAGCCAAGGCCAAAGCAATGGCGGACACCTACTCTGCCCCCGAGGAGATCCACGGACTTCTCAGCTATTGTCAGCATATGATAGACTTAATGGACCATATGATTAGAAACCGCTAGGAAGTTTGTATTGTCGCTCAGATCTTGACTAGTTATAACTTTTTGAATAAAATGAGTTTATCCCACGTTTTTACTCCAAAAATCAGTGCGAATCAAGTCACTCCCGCATTTTATCCCTAGCATGCATTGTATGTTGGTCTCGTCCTTTGTCAAGGGAAGCCGGAAGGTCCATATCACCTTCTTAATTGTACACATGGGGCACTGCGCCCCCAAATGCGCAAGTAAGAAGAGATAATTTTCCGGGCTCTCGTGTCCGTAAAATGCATTCATATCATGCATCGCATAAGCATCTCTTCATAACATCATAATGAACATATCGTTCCAGCATTTGTCCGTTATCATATTCCAGCCTCACATTTTGCATGAGTCATGGCATCATCATGCATATGCGTTCAACAAACTTTTTGATCTGCAAAATTGCATACCATTTGTTTTCATGTTTGCTCATCCTTGTGTTTTCCTCTACAAAAACAAAAAAGGGGAAGCGTGAAACTTCACACTACATTCTTAGTTGCATGTGTTAGGCACCATGAGCCAACCATGTTGGGATCATAAACCCATTTCTAAAAAAAAAAAAAAAAAACACACAACAACAAAACAAAATAATTGAACATGGTACCTAATGCATGGTTAACTAGGAAATGGTGTTTCTTCGGGCATCTCAATTTCATAATTACATTTTCAATGCATAGCTTAAAGTATGCCCGAGTCATTCATCCCTATGAGATGTTGTTGAAGTATTGGCGATCAGAATTGCCATTCCTTGGATTATAGGGTTGAACCAAGCTCATGCTTTTATAAAAAGGTTCATCAAGTCAAGTTGAAATATGGAAGTAATCGTCTTGCAAAATTGGGGCAAAAGATGAATCGAGTCACATCACTGCTTCGTCTACTGCCAAACATATTTAGGATTGTTGATGTCCTTGTTACTTCCAGTTTCACCTTGACAAAGATGTCATGGACCATGTTGAAAATCTAAATTGATTCAACCCCATATCCTGCGTAAAAATTCGCAATACTTCAATTGTACATCATTCGCATACATCCATGCTTTTCATTGGTTGCATTGCTCATTGCATTCTTTCCTTGAAAAATAAAATAAAATGAACTTAATCATTGTTATCAAAAAAAAAAAAAAAAAAAAACATGCTTTACGGCGTCCTCACCGAACTTGTGCTAGAGCTAGAGTAATGGGTGAAGCAGAGGAGGTGCAAGAGAAGATGAAGGCCGACATGGAGGCCATGAAAGAGCAAATGGCCACAATGATGGAGGCCATGATGAGCATGAAGAAGATAATGGAAGCCAATGCGGTTATAGTTGCCGCTACTAGCGCTGTCGCTAAGGTGAACCCGATGCTCCCATCTGGCCTCAAGCAAATGAATCATCCAACCTCAAATATGGTAGGCAAAAATTTAGGAAGTACGGACAACCCCATGATGTGCAAATTCAAAACAAGAACGCCTTCCCGCCATATGGCTTGTCTCCCAAACTATACACCACCCAATGTGGCGTACATTCCCAATGAGGATGTCAAAAACTCCACTCCTATACCCATTGAGAGCCAACAACCCCAAACTGATCATGCACATGTCTCTTAAACCATGGAAGAGACACATGAAATTCCCCACCACAATCTAGCCGACTTCGAGCCTTGGCTCGAATATGCCACTGAAGGGCAAGCAGTTGGAGGTATACCCCTTGAAAACACTTCGGAAGGCCCTCAGTATCACCCCCAGCTACACCTCTTGCATTCCACAACAAGTAAAAACCCTCGTGCTATGGCAGAAATGGAAAAGTTAGATCATTTAGAGGAAAGGCTCAGGGCCATTGAAGGAGGTGAAGATTATGCCTTTGCTAACCTAAAAGAGTTGTTCCTAGAACCCAATATCATCACCCCTCCCAAGTTCAAGGTGCTGGACTTTGACAAGTACAAGGGGACTACTTGCCCCAAGAATCATCTAAAGATGTATTGTCGGAAGATGGGGGCATACGCAAAAGATGAGAAATTGCTGAGAAAGTCTTACTAGGACGACTGAGAAAACTGGGGCAAATGAAGAGGGTGAGAAAGAGGGAGAAACCCATGCTGTCACTGCCATTCCTATACGGCCAAGTTTCCCACCAACCCAACAATGTCATTACTCAGCCAATAACAAAACTCCTCCTGACCCACTGCCCAGTTATCCACAAAGGCCATCCCTAAATCAACCACAAAGCCTGTCTACCACACTTCCAATGACGAAGACCACCTTTAGCACAAACCAAAAAAACACCAACAAAAAGGAATTTTGCAGCAAAAAAGCCTGTAGGGTTCATCCCAAATTCCGTTGTCATATGCTAAACTTGATCCCATATCCACTCAATAATTCAATGGTAGCCATAACCCCAACCAAGGTTCCTCAACCTCCATTTTTCTGAGGATACGACTCGAACGCAACGTGTGCTTATCGTGGAGGAGCCCAGGGGCATTCCATTGAGCATTGTATGACCCCGAAGCATAAAGTGTGAAGTCTAATTGATACGGGCTGGCTGAAATTTGAGGAGAATCGCTTGTTGAATCATAACATTGACAAGCAACACCATACATGGGGCAATTCTGGAAGCTGTTATTATGACTCATCAGGATTTTCAAGTTTATGCCATAAACCACAGTTACAATGTTAAATGATATGGATAAAATGGACATCCTCTCACGAACACATCTTTGCTTATTCAACTTCCACCGGAATGTGAGTGTAAGCCATTGGTCTGTTTGCTCAAGCAACCTGCGCTCCTGAGTGTTGACTTCCAAGACCGTTCAATCAGAGATTACTCATCTTGCACGTTGGTGGGGGTGTCGTAAAACAACGAGCAAAGTTCAAAACAAATAAGTTTCAAAATAAAAAATAAGTTTCAAAATAAAAAATAAAAAGGCATTTGATTGACTGTGTTTTCAAGTAAAAATATAGACGTTCATGTGACCTCATTTTGTCTTTTTAGAGAGAAGTGAGTTATCAAGAAAAGGATGTTGGACAAATGGCCTCAGTTACCTTAAGAAAAAGGGGGGTTGAATTAAGATGCAAAGACTATTCCCCAATTGAACTATCACTCTCTCTTTTCGGATTAACAATGCACACAGGAATAACCCTTCCCTTGTGTTCAGGAATCCTCTACAACAAGAGACCCACGGTCTCTTAATCCCTTTTCAGAAATAAGAAGAAGAGAAGAAGAGGTCTCTCATAAAAGAGGTAGATTGTAAAATGAAGATCAATCAAAAATTCCTTATTGAATAAGCAAGTGGTTGACCAAGGAATCTTTTTGAGAGGATAAGACATTTCAGTTCAGAAAAACTCTTGATCTTTCGAGAGGATAAAACTGTTTGGGCAATGAAAACTCTCTTTAAAACATTTGAATGGCCATTCATAAAACATTTGAATAGATATGTCTCTTGGAAATTATTTTCTAAATATCCCCTCTGGTAATCAATTACAAGACTTATGTAATCGATTACAGGTTTTAAAAATTTGAATTAAAACATTTTCAACTACTGGTAATCGATTACCAGAGAGCAAATCTCAATTTGAAATGATAGAATTCTTTGGTCAAACCTTTTGTTTGTTTCAATTTGGAAACTTCTTCCTAAAGATTCTAAGAGATCAAACTTGATCATATATCTTGACTTTCTTGGATTCTTGTCTTGAATAAAACTTAGAAGCACTTGATCCTTTAGCATCATCAAGACATCAAAACATCTTGCTTCTACATAGGAGTCATTTGACTTAATCCATCAACTGAATAATCCTTCAACTATTTCTCGTCCTTGGAAAATTCTTTTTGCAAGAATCAATTGCGTCTTTCATTCTTCCTCACTATGAGGTTGTGAAAACAAGACAACAATTGGTACCTCTAAGCCCTACACTGGGGCAATGAAAGGCCCCATGCATAAACCTCAAACGAACCTAGGGGCAGATTAGAAGTTCTCACTCAATAGGTTCCCAGCTACAAGGTCATGACGAAAGACAACGATTGGTACCTCAAAGCCTTACACTGGGGCAATGAGGGGCACCGTGCATGAGCCTTAAGTGAACATAGGGGCCGATCAAAAGTTCTCACCCATCGATGTTTTTAACAAAAAAAAGGGGACAAACCCTAGGATTTCAATGGATTGATTAAACATCAAACGACTCCATTGCCGTCACTCCAAAATGGTCAAGTGACTAAATCAAAAAGAACATACACTCTGAGGGAGTTCCCGGAGAGATTTGCAAAAAGATAGGATGAGGTTGCATGAATTATCACCTTTTTCAAAAGGGCAGTCAATCTGTGTTTTCCAAAAAAAAAAAAAAAATCAAATCAAAATCAAAATCACAAAATAGGGAAAGAATGCCATGAACATTGTACAACTTTCCATTACATTGCATTGTTTCATATAAAGTCCGCATTTACCCAAATTTCACAACAAAGGTTGCATGCATTTGCATCCCTCAAAATCATGTTAACTGCATAGATTCCCTACATCTAAATGTCCAAATCTTTTGAATTTGGGATGACCGGCTCTCTCGATGAGTCGATCTCTTGCTTTCTCATAAGGATGGACCCTCGGGTACTAGTACCCTGGTCTTCAGAGGACTACACGTCCTCGCCAACAGAGGGTTGCACGCCCTCACCTTAAGAGGACTGTGTGTCCTCACTTTCAGAGGACTGCATGTCCTCACCTTCAGAGGGCTACACGCCCTCGCCATCAGAGGACTGTGTGTCCTCACCTTCAGAGGGCTACACGCCCTCGCCATCAGAGGACTGCATGTCCTCACCTTCAGAGGGTTACACGCCCTCGCCATCAGAGGACTGCATGTCCTCACCTTCGTAGGGCTACACGCCCTCACCTTTAGAGGACTACACGTCCTCGCCAACAGAGGGCTGCACGCCTTCACCTTGAGAGGACTACACGTCCTCACCAACGTAGGGCTACACGCCCTCACCTTTAGAGGACTACACGTCCTCGCCAACAGAGGGCTGCACGCCCTCACCTTTAGAGGACTACACATCCTCACCTTCAGAGGACTCCACGTCCTCACCTTGAGAGGACTACACGTCCTCACCTTGAGAGGACTAAACGTCCTCGCCTTGAGAGGACTACATGTCCTCACCATCAGAGGGCTGCACGCCCTCACCTCCAGAGGATTACACGTCCTCGCCTTGAGAGGACTACATGTCCTCACCATCAGAGGGCTGCACGCCCTCACCTCCAGAGGACTACACGTCTTCGCCTTGAGAGGGCTACTCGCCCTCGCCTTGGGTACTAGTTACCCTCACCTTCAGAGGACTACATGTCCTCACCTTCGTAGGGCTACACGCCCTCACCTTTAGAGGACCACACGTCCTCACCTTCAGAGGGCTACACGCCCTCGCCATCAGAGGACTGCATGTCCTCACCTTCGTAGGGCTACACGCCCTCACCTTTAGAGGACTACACGTCCTCGCCAACAGAGGGCTACACGCCCTCACCGCCCTCACCTTTAGAGGACTACACGTCCTCGCCAACAGAGGGCTGCACGCCCTCACCTTTAGAGGACTACACATCCTCGCCTTCAGAGGACTCCACGTCCTCACCTTGAGAGGACTACACGTCCTCGCCTTGAGAGGACTACACGTCCTCGCCTTGAGAGGACTACATGTCCTCACCATCAGAGGGCTGCACGCCCTCACCTCCAGAGGACTACACGTCCTCGCCTTGAGAGGGCTACCCGCCCTCGCCTTGGGTACTAGTTACCCTCACCTTCAGAGGACTACATGTCCTCACCTTCGTAGGGCTACATGCCCTCACCTTTAGAGGACTACACATCCTCGCCTTCAGAGGACTGCACGTCCTCACCTTGAGAGGACTAAACGTCCTCGCCTTGAGAGGACTACATGTCCTCACCATCAGAGGGCTGCACGCCCTCACCTCCAGAGGATTACACGTCCTCGCCTTGAGAGGACTACATGTCCTCACCATCAGAGGGCTGCACGCCCTCACCTCCAGAGGACTACACGTCCTCGCCTTGAGAGGGCTACTCGCCCTCGCCTTGGGTACTAGTTACCCTCACCTTCAGAGGACTACATGTCCTCACCTTCGTAGGGCTACACGCCCTCACCTTTAGAGGACCACACGTCCTCACCTTCAGAGGGCTACACGCCCTCGCCAGCAGAGGACTGCATGTCCTCACCTTCGTAGGGCTACACGCCCTCACCTTTAGAGGACTACACGTCCTCGCCAACAGAGGGCTACACGCCCTCACCTTTAGAGGACTACACGTCCTCGCTAACAGAGGGCTGCACGCCCTCACCTTGAGAGGACTACACGCCCTCACCTCCAGAGGACTATACATCCTCGCCTTGAGAGGGTTGCACGCCCTCACCTTTAGAGGGCTACGTGTCCTCATTTTCAGTGTGCTCCACATCCGCACCTTAAGAGAATTTAAGGTCCTCTATCCTTAAATGCTTAACCAAGACTTGCACTCCCGGTTAAGGGACCAGTAGTTTCCTTTTAACGGTTCCTGGGCCACCCCCTGATATTGGAGGATGGCCAACTGTGCGAGCACAACCAGAGAGGGAGGCTATCACACAGCTACTATGCATACCGGGGCAAGATTTCACCCGTGCCGCTGCAAAGAGACGAGTGCGAATCATGCGCACCAACATGACCACTCTTACACAGATATAGATGACATTGCTACTTAGCAACATTCTGCCCAGCGACCGCAATGCCAATCTCCCCCTGCAAAAGTATCAGTTGGTCTGTGTCATCCCGACATGGGTAAGTATGCATATGGTTCAACTGATTTCTGATACCATCTATTGTTTGCAGGGATCGCACCCACAAAGACACCCAGTGGACCTGAAGAAGTCCAACAGGGCCCTGGGGTTTCCAGCTCTGGTTACGGGCCTCTGTCGGCCCTACAGGGCGCCCGTTCCCCCCAGCAAGTTCATGTCGTCGTGGCATAGGTAAGTATGCACCTCCCCCAACTGATTTCTGATGTCATCTATTGTTTGCAGGGATTGTGCTCGCAAGACACCTAGTGGACCCGAAGAAGGCCAACAGGGTCTTGGAGTTGCCAGCTCTAAATACGGGTCTCTGTCAGTTCTAGGGAGTGCCTGTCGCCCCCAGCAAGGTCATCAGGTCCCCCCTACCAATCGAGCTTTCATCAAGAAGTTCTGGGTTTCCAGGCAGGCGCAGGGCGAAACACCACAGCAGCCTGGCGATGGCCGGCAGCGGGCAACAGACGCACCGCCATCACCTCTAGAGTTCACCTCTGCTCATCCACAAAAAGGTTTGAGTATTGCCTACACCACATGGCCGACCAATAGGCGACCAAGTCCAAAGCCAAAGGTAAGCAAAGTACTAGGTCAGTGACCGACAAGTCATAAGGCGTCCAGCTCAAGACGTTAAAGAAGCGCTACTAGGAGGCAACCTAGTACCTTTTAAATTTCTGCCTGCTATTTGATCACTTTTTATAGTAGGACGCACCTAGTTGCTCATGATCCTGGGAATTTAAATAAAACAAGCGCAAGCTCGGAAGGTAGTTATACCTTACAAAACATATATATGTATGTTTAGGTAGTGAAAATACCTTAGATATGCATGTATGTACACAAAAAAAACACTTCACAAAATATATATATATGTATGTTTAGGTAGAAAGATACCTTAGATATGCATGTATGTAAACAAAAAATACTTCACAAAATATATATGTATGTTTAGGTAGAAAGATACCTTGGTATGCATGTATATAGCAAAAATACCTTACAAAACATATATATGTATGTTTAGGTAGCAAGATACCTTGGATATGCATGTATATAGCAAAATACCTCATGAAAAAAAAAGAGAAGAAAAAAAAAACAAACAAGAAAAAGAAATAAACAAATGATAATGATAAAAAAAAAGAAGGAGAAAAAAGAAAAATAAGTTGTCAAGCTGAAAAACCAACATGCTTTTGAAAAGAGATGACTTCCAACTTTTATTTGGAAAAAATTCATTGATCATAACCAATTTTTGAAAAAAATGTGTCTACACCTGAAGGGTGAATGCTGTGAAATTTCCCCGGACGCCCGAAATGGACTAGGATGAATGCACAAATTGATAAAAGAACATATTTTGGAAACATTGGGTTGATTTAAAATAGAGGGAACAAATCCTGAGCCCTAGCATCACATGATCATAAAAATTTGACACTTGAGTGTCCACATAGGTGCATGCATGACCAGTTTTGCATAAAGTTTCCAAATCATCATTTTTTTGCATTTGTATCATGGAAATAATGTGGGGCATCCCTTTTTATCCTTGAACCAAACCAAACCCTGACATGTATCATGCCTAGCCATTCTACAAGTCTTGAGCCAAAATCCTGACTCACCATAAACCTTGACCCAGGGTGAGAATGTTAATCCTTACCCTCGGAAGCAAAAAAGAAGAGAAGGAAAATTTCCAATCAAAGGAAAAAAGGAAGCAAGGAAATTCCCAATCAAAGGGTGGAAGAAAGAAAAAAGAAAAGAAAGAAAATTCCCAACCAAAGAATGGGAGAAAGTAAAAAAGAAGAAAGCTCCTGGTCAAAGAAACCAGAAGAAATGTGCAGAGAGGTCTTTGGACCAGACAATATCTGAACAATACAGAATTGTCACCAAATGAACAAAAGAAAGAAAAGGGAACCATGACCTAAAAGTGATCTTCTCCCTTTGATTACCAACCAAAATCCTGTGCGTCGGTGACTTGTTCGCCCCGCACTAAACAAAAACAGAAAAGGAAAAAGCCAACAAAAAATCAAAAGCCAAAAACACACAAAAGCCGAAAAACCCACTAAAAGAATCCATTCCCAAGGGAAGTCCTATTGATCCATGATCACGCATGTAATTTTTTATTTGATAGGAAATAATTTGCAAAGTCAAGTCATGACATATCTATGGTTCGGAATTAGGATGAAACACTTACCTGTGCGAGATTGATACACTTTGAGTGATTTTCTTCTATTTTTGTCAGACCCAGTGTTTCCTCTAAATGTTCATTTAGAAACGAAATGCTAACATCCAAAATCTCAGTTAAGGTTATGGGGGATTTCATCAGCAGACTCTCCTTCCCCGGTAAACGCATTGTTTTTCACTCAAAAAAAAAAAAAAGCGTATGCTGCTCTAATCAGTTGGAATATTTATCTCTTTACTAAAGCATGTTTGCATTTTAGTGAAGAAAACACCGAGACTTTTTCAAGTCTCACAAGTTATCCAGAACTACGTAGGTCTGAGTTCCTCGTTGGAGGATACGTAGGAGCAAGAGCCTCGCTTTTGTCGACCACACCGCCTTTTGTTGCCATGACCCAAGAGCTGGTAGCCCGCGGAGACACCTTACGGTTATCCGCACCTCGTCATTCAGTGACCCCAAGTGTGATTGACGAGCAGAGGCCAATGTGGTCATCTGCGCCCTTTCCGGAGATGTCAGCATTTTCCGATGGAGACTTTTCAAGTCTCACAAGTTATCCAGAACTACGTAGGTCTGAGTTCCTCATTGGAGGATACGTAGGAGCAAGAGCCTCGCTTTTGTCGACCGCACCGCTTTTGTTACCATGATCCAAGAGCTGGTAGTCCGCGGAGATACCTTACGGTTATCCGCACCCTTTTGTCATCCAGAGGCGGCGGGCCCGATGACAAGCAGAGACAAAATTTGGTCATTCTGCACCCTTGTGTCATCCAGAGGCGGCGGGCCCGATGATACGCGGAGATACCTTACGGTTATTCGCACCCTTTTGTCATCCAGAGGCGGCGGGCCCGATGACAAGCAGAGACAAAATTTGGTCATTCTTCACCCTTGTGTCATCCAGAGGCGACGGGCCCGATGATACGCGGAGATACCTTACGGTTATCCGCACCCTTTTGTCATCCAGAGGCGGCGGGCCCGATGATACGCGGAGATACCTTACGGTTATCCGCACTCTTGTGTCATCCAGAGGCGGCGGGCCCGATGATACGCGGAGATACCTTACGGTTATCCGCACCCTTTTGTCATCCAGAGGCGGCGGGCCCGATGACAAGCAGAGACAAAATTTGGTCATTCTGCACCCTTGTATCATCCAGAGGCGGCGGGCCCGATGATACGCGGAGATACCTTACGGTTATCCGCACCCTTTTGTCATCCAGAGGCGGCGGGCCCGATGACAAGCAGAGACAAAATTTGGTCATTCTGCACCCTTGTATCATCCAAAGGCGGCGGGCCCGATGATACGCGGAGATACCTTGCGGTTATCCGCACCCTTGTGTCATCCAGAGGCGGCGGGCCCGATGACACGCGGAGATACCTTACGGTTATCCGCACCCTTGTGTCATCCAGAGGCGGCGGGCCCGATGATACGCGGAAATACCCGAGTGGTTATCCGTATAAACTTTCTTTTGCTATTTGTAAGACAGAACGCTTGATAGCATGCAGAGACTGACATAGTCTTCTGCGCCTTTTGTTCCTCCGGGAGCAACAAGTCATTTACATGCGGAAATTTTATGGTCACCCGCGACTCTCGTCAACCGAGAGGAGCGAAATTAGTGTCATACCCTAATTATCGTCCGGGGACCTTTGCTTGATGACATGCGACCTTTCTTTGGTCCTTGTGAGGTGCTTGGCACCCATCATTAGGCAATTTGTGAAATTCCGGGAATGACAAGTCATGGTCACCCGCGACTCTCGTCAACCGAGAGGAGCGAAATTAGTGTCATACCCTAATTTTTGTCCGGGGACCTTTGCTTGATGACATGCGACCTTTCTTTGGTCCTTGTGAGGTGCTTGGCACCCATCATTAGGCAATTTGTGAAATTCCGGGAACGATAAGTCATGGTCACCCGCGACTCTCGTCAACCGAGAGGAGCGAAATTAGTGTCATACCCTAATTTTCGTCCGGGGACCTTTGCTTGGTGACATGCGACCTTTCTTTGGTCCTTGTGAGGTGCTTGGCACCCATCATTAGGCAAATTGTGAAATTCCGGGAACGACAAGTCATGGTCACCCGCGACTCTCGTCAACCGAGAGGAGCGAAATTAGTGTCATACCCTAATTTTCGTCCGGGGACCTTTGCTTGATGACATGAGACCTTTCTTTGGTCCTTGTGAGGTGCTTGGCACCCATCATTAGGCAATTTGTGAGATTCCGGGAACAACAAGTCATTTGCATGTGGAGATTTTATGGTCACCCGCGACTCTCGTCAAATCGAGAGGAACGAAATTAGTGTCTTATCTTTACTTTCCTTTTATCTCCAATAAAAGACAAGTAAAGAGGGGCAACTGTCATACCCTAATTTCGTCCGGGGACCTTTGCTTGATGACATGCGACCTTTCTTTGGTCCTTGTGAGGTGCTTGGCATCCATCATTAGGCAATTTGTGAAATTCCAAGACATGCCGAAAAAAACCAAAAAAATATTGATGCACAATCTGTAAGTTTCCGTCACACACCGGAAATCAAATGGAAGCATCGTTGCATAATTAAGTGAGGTTCCGTAACATTCCGTAAGTCAAAAAGGGGATGATTATGTAATCCGCAAGGTTCCGTAACATTACGGAAAGAAAACAAGTATCGTTACGAAATTCATAAGTTTCCGTAACTTTACGAAAAAAGAATCACCAAAAACAAAAGCAGAGGGGGGTGTACTTAGTAAAAATGGGGGTGCAAATAGCACCCAGGCCCACTTGGGCCCTCCAGAATATTCCTCCAGAAGGCTGTTGCTTATGGAGGAAGCAACCTAGCTCGCCTGGGCGAGCTGGGCGGCAACCACCTCCCCTATTTTGCTATAAATAGGGGAGGAAGTGAAGAAGAAAAGGGTTCAGCCCCTTTGGCACTTCTCTCTCTTTCGAATTTGCTTGGAAAAATTGTTTCCGTGAAGAAAATCTAAGCCGAGGCGCTTCCGAAACGTTTCCATAATGTTTTCCATGAAGAATTTCGCAAAGGTTTCGACCGTTCTTCGACGTTCTTCATTCGTTCTTCATCGTTCTTCGATCTTCGACGGGTAAGTACCTCGAACCAAGCTTTTCGATTCATTCTATGCACCCATGGTGGTCCACATTGTGTTTTGTGTATTTCTATTCTTGTTTCATTTGCTTTTTTATACCCCCTCTTGACGTGCTTAAGCCATTTTACTTAAGTCATTTCTCGCTTAACTTAAAAATAAAATAAATTTCCACCGAACGTTTGAATTGTATTATCCGTTAACTTCGGTTAAAATGAATTCCGACCGTTCGGTCGTGCCGTAACCACGTTGGAAATCAAAAAGAGGTAAAAAATAATATAATAATAAAAAATCATCTTTTAGTAAAATAAAGCGGAAAATCAATTGGACGTTTTCTCTTTGGGATTTCTCATTCTTAATCGAATTGATTAATAACTAAAGTGAAACTAAAGGCTAAAATCAATTCGCCTAGTCAAGCTCGTCCATAAAAATAGGCTTTTGAAGTTTGTCATTTCAATTTCTCACTAAGTAAAATGGATCATTTTTAAGGTCCAACGCCTTAAAATGATCACCACTTAAGTAAAAAAGAATCACTTGACAAAACGCAAGAACTACGTAGGTCTGAGTTCCTCATTGAGGATACGTAGGAGCAAAAGCCCCGCTTTTTTCGACCACCCCAAGAGATCGTTAATGGTCCAATGCCTTAACGTTTCTCTCCTTTCAAAAACAAGAGGTCGTTAATGGTCCAACGCCTTAACGTTTCTCTCCTTTCAAAATCAAAAGACCGTTTAATGGTCCAACACCTTAAATGACCTTTTGTTCAAATAAAAACATATTTTACAAAAAAGACAAAAATAACTTAACCAAACACTTTGTTCCGAAAGAACTACGTAGGTCTGATTTCCTCATCGCAAATTGAGGAATACGTAGGAGCAAAGGGAAACACCCTTGTCGACCACAAAAAGAGAAAAATATAAAAAGGGTATAAAGGATATAAGGACATAAAAGGGAACTAAAAATCAAAAGTCATGTTTGCACATTCGATTAAAGGCTGTCGTCCCTTGGGACGGACGTATGGGGTGCTAACACCTTCCCCGTGCGTAAATACAACTCCCGAACCTTTCACTTAAAAGTTCGTAGATCGCGTCTTTTCCGGTTTTTCCGACGTTTTCCTCAAATAAACGTTGGTGGCGACTCCGCGCGTATTCCTTTCGTGGAACACGCATCCCGCGAGTCACGCGTCGCCCTCCCGCCAAAGGGTAGGTTGCGACAGTATGTTTACCTCTACTTTTCTAAACGTTTCCAAGATCTCATTCTCTGCCTCTTCCATTTTTTTGTTGGAAACTTCTCTTGGAGGGAATGGAAGAGGGGGAATGTGCTGCTTCTGCAATTCAGAATTACCTGTGGAAGAAGATTCACCTGCACAGAAATTGTTAGGTAAATTTTTGTCATCACCTTTTTCTGGAATAGAGTGAAGTTTGGCAGGTTCATTTGCAGATGAGGATGGTGCTACGGGTTGAGGTCCTTGACATTGCTTTCCCGACCTCAATGAAATGGCACTGACATTTTTGGGATTTTGGACAGCTTGAGAAGGCAGCTTGTCAGAATTCTGGGACTGTTGTTGATTCAATTGGGTAGCCAATTGTCCCATCTGATTGGTTAAGCTCTGAATGGAGGCTCTGGTCTCTTGCTGAAACTGCATGCTCTGCATAGTCATTTGTCTCACAAGTTCTTCGAGGGAAGGTTGTGGAGGGGCCTCAACTGTTGGCTGTTTCTGGGGTTGTTGCTGTTGTTGGATTGGTGGAGGAATGTATGGTCTGCTTGGGCCAGCAACATTTTGGAAGGAAGGAGCAGACTGCTGTTGTTGTTGCTGAGGGCTGGACCATCTGAGGTTAGGGTGATTCCTCCATCCAGGGTTGTATCTGTTGCTGGAGAGGTCATAATTGTTCTGCTGTGGTTGATTTTGCTGCTGAGGTTGAGGAGGTCTATTGTAAATATTTGCAGCATAAGCTTCAGGCTGCTCAATTGCTCCAGGTTGCTGCATGGAAGTGCAAAGGTCTGTATGGTGGTCAGCAGAGGAGCACAAACCACAAACCCTTGCAACAGGTACAGATTTCTGATTCAAGGCCAACTGGGTTACCAAGTTAACCAATGCATCCAGTTTGCCTTCAAGCTTCTTAGTTTCAGATGATGCAGATGGGTTTGTAGCTACCTCATGCACTCCTCTAATGACTATGGCATCATTTCTGGCGCTAAACTGCTGGGAGTTGGAAGCCATCTTCTCAATTAAATTTCTGGCTTCAGCAGGAGTCATGTCTCCAAGGGCTCCACCACTGGCAGCATCTATCATACTTCTCTCCATATTACTGAGTCCTTCATAAAAATATTGGAGAAGAAGCTGTTCTGAAATCTGATGGTGGGGGCAACTGGCACATAGTTTCTTAAATCTCTCCCAGTACTCATACAGGCTCTGTCCACTGAGTTGTCTAATACCTGAGATATCCTTCCTGATGGCTGTGGTCCTGGAAGCAGGGAAAATTTTTTCTAAGAATACTCTCTTAAGGTCATCCCAGCTCGTGATGGACCTTGGAGCAAGGTAATACAGCCAGTCCTTTGCCACTCCCTCTAATGAATGAGGAAAAGCCTTCAGAAATATGTGATCCTCTTGGACATCTGGGGGTTTCATGGTTGAGCAGACAATGTGAAATTCTTTCAAATGTTTGTGCGGGTCTTCACCCGCAAGGCCATGAAACTTTGGAAGCAAATGAATCAGTCCAATTTTAAGAACATATGGGACATCCTCATCAGGGTATTGGATGCACAAGCTTTCGTAGGTGAAATCAGGTGCAGCCATTTCCCTTAGAGTCCTCTCACGGGGTGGAGGTTGTGCCATGTTCTCAGAATGTGCAAAATCAGAATGCTCAAAATTATAATGCTCAAGATCAGGATGTTCAAAATCACCAATAACAGAATGCACAGATTCACCAGTAATGGAATGCTCAGAATGATCAAAAGGTATAAAATGATGCCTAACTAATCTATGAAATGTCCTATCTATCTCAGGATCAAAGGGTTGTAAGTCAGATGGATTACCTCTAGTCATACACTACATTCAGCATGCACACAACTAGTTGCCTTATCATGTAAATAAAGGTGTAGGTTTGAACTACAGCTACCCTCAAATGATATCCAAATGACTTGAACTTTTGTGAGCAACCTTATAAAATGATGGGAAGATAGCACAAAAAATTTCAGACAAAAATTCAAAGTCTAACTATGAAAGCTAAAAATGGTAAGTTAAGAAAAATAAGTGAATAAAACTTGAAAAATAAAAAACTTTTGACAGAATCGCTTTTTTTGGACGATGGAGACCTCAGACGGCCTATGGCTAGCTTTGGCGACATAGGAAATTTTTTTCTACCCCAAATGCATATATAATAATTGCGATTCTGATAACCGGAGCAAAAGTTATGGCCATTTGAAGTTTTGACAAACACAAAATTTGCTAGTTTTTTGGAACTTTCAAATCTAACCAAACTAAAGGCTCTAGCTATTTTTCCCACAAAATATGGATTAAAAGAAGTTACCACAAAAAAATTCAGCCAAAAATAACAACCCTAGCTACTAAAACAAAAAATCTCAAATAATTCAGCATGGGTGGTCGCTAAAATCCGTCTCTAATTGATTTCTACTACTACTCTGTTTTTGCCGCAAGCACACTCTTCACAGCAAAACACCCAAGACTGAAACAGGGGAAACGCTTAATGGGAAAACTGAAACAGAACACACATTAAACAAAATACCAGGACACTAAACAACATTAACACACATACTAACACAATACTAACAATTAAGCATAAAACACGAAAGGATTAAACACACAACACTAGCTAGCTATTATGAACCTTTGGACACTGCTCCCCGGCAACGGTGCCAAATTTGATCGAGTCCGTACCCAAATCAAATAAACATGAAAATGCAGTAACTAGGAAGTGATCCTAGGTCGTTTCCCAACGAGCAGTGACTAACCAACTGTTCATAATATACTTGCAGTAACAGTAACGATTGGGGGGGGGGGTTTGGTTGTTTGGTAATTAAAGAGCAGAACAAGTAAACTGGAATACGAAAATACTAATATTAAAAACGGGTTGTTTCCTCTGATTCAGAAGCCATTCTCTTATCCTGTGTTATGGAAAATTCGTCCCTAACAGTCAACCACTTAATCCAACATTGTTTCAATTTACTAAGCGAAAATCAACTTAGGGTTTTCAATACGTGATTAGGCACCACATACACCAGTTAGCCCTTCGTCCATTAAGCATGAACGCAAGTTAGGCTCAGAGGCAATTAATCGAACACGAAGCGTGCACTGATTAATATTCACGAAATTGGGATAACTGGTGAAGGGAAAACTGCCAGGAACCCACATTACAAGCGAAACCTCAAAGAGAGTTGGGCTTCGTCATCAAAAGGAAACAACACCAGAAAATCTAGCCTTCCATGGATTCAAATAGAAAACGCGAATGAAACATGAAACAGAAACATAAATGAACAGAAACGTAAATGAAAGTAGAAGAAGAAGCACGAATGAACTCGTAATTAGAAGCAGAAAACGGAAATTTGCATTAAGAACGAAAATTGTAACAAGGGAACAGAAAAATGTGAAAACCTAAAACTAGAGCTCTGAATAATGAAAATAGCATAAATAGAATGCCTTGCACGAATCCCAAGGCTGCTATTTAAAAAGAGTCACTCAAAGTCACTGGGCCCTATTACAATACTCTGGCCCAAAACGAAATAAACACTGAACAACATAAAATAAAATTGCGAAATTTCCTAATTAGAAATTAACTAAGGTAAGCGCTGCTTAATTTGCCCTCTTCAAGTCCATAACCAAAATCCGGATTAAGCCCAATGTTTCATTAATTCCTGAAATTAGATTAAAAACATCAAATTAGCTAAATGAGCCCAAATAATAAAACTGCCTGATTAATTCACAATTAAGACCAATCAGTAATTAAAATGGTGCAAAAAGGGTTTAGAAAATAGAAGAAAATGATGGCACATCACTAACATATTCCAGAGGACTACTAAGCTGGAGGCAACCTTGACTCTGTTTATGCAGGTAACAATGTCAAATCATAAAAGCATTGAGTCAACACTGAAGAACCTTGGGGTCAAGATAGGACAACTGGCCAAGCAGATAGCTGACAAGTCATCCAACAGTTTTGTGGCAAATACAGAACAGAATCCCAAGGAGGAATGCAAAGTTGTGATGACAAGGAGTAAGAGGTTTTTGGAAGCTGAGGATGAAGAAAGTGTAGTGCACAAGGAGAAAGCGGTTGAAAAGAAAGGTACTGAAGTTAAGAAAAATGATGTGAGAGGTGAAGGCAATAGGGAAAAAGGGAAACAAATAATGGTCCAGAATAAAGAATTGAAGGACCAAAAAAATGAAAAAGAAGTAGAAAAAGAAATAAAAAATGAAAAAGAAAAAAAAATAAAAATGCAAAGAAGAGTAGAAGTGAAAAAGTTGTGGATGAAGGTGTGGAAGTACCATATCCTGTGGTACCTTCCAAGAAGGAAAAAGATCGTCATCTGGCGAGATTTTTAGATATTTTTAGGAAACTGGAAATAACCATGCCCTTCGGAGAAGCTTTGTAGCAGATGCCAGTCTACTCCAAATTCTTGAAGGATATGTTAACAAGGAAACATAAGTATATTCACCAGGAAAACATCATAGTAGAAGGAAATTGCAGTTCAGTGATTCAAAAGATCCTTCCACCCAAGCATAAAGATCCTGGGAGTGTAACTATTCCTTGTTCAATTGGAGAAGTCATTGTGGGAAAAACACTTATTGACCTGGGAGCCAGCATTAATCTAATGCCACTCTCCATGTGCAGAAGATTGGGAGAGTTGGAGATAATGCCCACTAGAATGACTTTACAACTAGTTGACCGCTCCATTACCAGGCCATATGGTGTAATTGAAGATGTGTTGGTCAAATTGAAACATTTTATCTTCCTGGCAGATTTTGTGGTAATGGACATCTACGAAGATACTGACATTCCTGTAATATTGGGAAGGCCATTCATGTTGACCGCAAGCTGCATAGTTGATATGGGTAGGAGGAAGCTGGAGTTGGATTTTAAAGATCAGATAATTGATTTTGATTTATTTGTTGAAGACAAGCCTGCTACAGAACAAAATGTTTGCTTACAGGTAATGGAAGGAGGTCAAGAGGTTTGACGGTAAGAACCGAAACATTAGATCACCCAGTGAGGTAAATGCATAAAGCTAATGACGTTAAAGAAGCGCTTCCTGGGAGGCAACCCAGTTTTAATTTCTGCTATCTTTGTTTTTCATGCATATATCATGTGGAACTTGCTTTTTAATCTGTACATTGGAGTATATCAGCTTATCCTTGAATGTTAGATATAAGGGTTTCAATTTGTTGAGGAAGGGAATGAAAAATAACTTAGAAAAAATTTTCTGAAAAACATTCCTTTCGCTAAGCCCAAGCCTTGCGCTAAGCGCATCTTTGTTCATGCGCTAAGCCGCGAGTCTCAAGCGCTTAGCGCCCAACCCTTGCATCTAAGGTTGATTTGGTCCGCTAAGCTGGCCAAGGCTGAGCTAAGCCAACTTCAATTCGATCTAAATTCGGCTAAGCTGCAGCCTGATCGCTAAGCCCATCATACACTTTGGCTAAGCGCAAGTCGTTTCTGCCAAGCTCAGTTCTTTGCGGCCAGAACTGGGATTCATGAAGCTAAGCGCCAGTCATGGCGACTAAGCTGAATTCCTTGCGGAAATGTGAGCACTAAGCGAGTCCTTATCAACTAAGCACATACTTCTCTGTACTCAAGATGCATCATTTTAGCTAAGCCGACCCACAGCCCGGCTTAGAGAGAGTTGCAGCTTTTCTGATCTGCAGACCTCGCTGAGCGGTCTTATCCATGCACTAAGCCAAGCCTGTGTGCTCAAAAAATTTGATTTTGAATTTCAAACGTTGGCTAAGCGCGCGGATCTGCAAAGTGAGCCTCATTGAGAAACCAAACATCTCTCTGGCTCACTTAGCGCAGCGGTCTACTAAGCGAGAGTGTCGAAAACTGCTTAAGTGATTGTAATGGCAATTACACTCACAATTGCCAGATTTTGCAAACTTCGTCTCTACATTCTCTCTCTCCAAAATTTCACACATTTTGCATCTATGCTTTCTTTTTGCATTATCAACTTTCAAGCAATAACCATTCACCATCCAAGTAAGTTCCTTGTTTCCTTTTCTCTTTTTCTTGTCTAAACTTTAGGGTAGAAGACTTCACTTGTAGTTTTAGATTTTTAGGGTTTTAATGTGTTGTTAGAATTAGTTTAAGATTAGGATTATATATACATGTATATTGTATTGAGTATGTTTCACACATTGCATGTTTGATATGCCTTTTAGAGGCTTGAAAAGTGCAAGAAAACGAACTGTGTTTTCTGCGTTTTTTGGAAAACCCGATGAACTCACTAAGCGAGCATGTTGCGCTAAGCGAGTTCATCAGTACTAATTGAATATATATGTTCTCTGAAGAACTCGCTAAGCGCGCCTGCTGCGCTAAGCGAGTTCATCTCTTGAGGATGAGCACTCATCCTCTTGTTGAACTACCTGTGGCTAAAAGAGCTTGAATCGCTAAGCCCAGGTAACTTAGACAATTTTTTTGTTGATAGTCGTACGCTAAGCCGAGCTTTCCTAGGCCAAGCGTGATTCGTTGCGGCATCCGCTGAGCTAAGCGAGCCTCGCTCACTAAGCTCCCAATACTTAGTGAAATTTTTGAATTGTTGGTGCCGCTAAGCGCAGCCTTTGAGGAGCATAGCGCATATCCTTGCATCAGACCTTAGGCTTAGCGGGTACTTTCCAGCTAAGCCAATTTTGCAGAAGCTAAATTTCTACAATTTTCGCTAAGCGGCCCTACATGTCACTAAGCGGTAGTGTTTTTTTTGTGAAGGCCAGCTAAGCGGACCATGTCTCGCTAAGCCGTCTCTACCTTTTTCAGTTTTATTTTTCAGTTGTTGAATTTGAATAACTTGTGTCCTGATTAATTGTTTGGTTTCTTTATTTGCAGATGGCTTCTAGGAAACATAAAAGTATTGGTTCAAGACCCACAACACAGTATGATACAAGGAGATTTCACTCCTTTGGGCCCTGGAATCGATACATGGATAACGTTTTAGGAAGACACATCTTACCAGAGAGGAAGGTGAAAATATACCACACTAAGCTGGACAAGTTTAAGGCTGAATTGGATAGGCGTAACTTCCATAAACGCCACACCAATTTAGTTGACAACAACATAGACTCAGCTTTGGTGAAGGAGTTTTATGCCAACCTTTACAGCTCTGAAGACCCTTCACCAAAGCAAGTCAGGGTCAGAGGCCACCTGGTGAGAATTGATGCAGACAACCTTAACACATTCTTGGAGACGCCTGTGATATTAGCTGAGGGGGAGACTTTACCAGCATATTCCAGATACTGTAGTTTTCCCATAGATTATAAAGAGATTGAGGTTGCCTTATGTATACCAGGCCGAGGGTTTGTTTTGAACTCTGAGGGCCATCCTAGGAAGATTCTCAGGAAAGATTTGATGACTCTTCCTCAGGTGTAGAGTGTTCTCTCGTATTCCAACCTGGCTCCTACTTCACACACCTCAGGCCTAACAGTAGATAGAGCTAGGCTAAACTTTGGCCTAGTCTCTCAGATGGACATGAATGTGGGAGCCCTTATCTCTGGCCATATAACATCTATAGCCCAGTCTAACTCTTCTAGACTTGGGTTCCCTGCTCTGATCATCGCCCTGTGTAAGGCCAGAGGGGTTAATTCTGACAGCTTGGTTTTTGAGCACCTAAGCTCGGTCATCAACTTGGCCTATATTAGGAAAAACTGTTGGAATCCTGATGATCTAACAGTTTCTATTAGAGGGGCCAGGCGGGCAAGGACGAGGCTAGCTGAGCCTCCTTCCACATCTACAGCTCCTGTTCCAGCACGTACCTCAGCATCTCCTTCTGTCCTAGCTTCTGCAGATTTTCAGTATCTTAAAACCATGCATCAGAGCATCCATTAGGAGCAGATTATTCTATTACAGAGCTTACAGGTGGTGGCACCTCCAGGATCTATTCCTTCAATGGAGCAGTTCGTTGAGTTGGTAGCCTGGCCCGGGACTCAGTCTTCTCTTCGCAAGGAAGATGAAGGTCCCACAGCCCAGGTACCATAGCATGTGGAGGATGATTCATCCGAGGCCACCATTCCAGAGCCTTTTGTTAGGGGGATGGAGGCAGAGGAGACACAGGAAGCTGCGGCCACACTTGAGAGATCTCTTGAGGCAGCTTCTGAGCTCCCAGCACAAGGGGAGGACATACCCTCACCTCAGCTTGCAGCAGACCCTTCCACTCCTGTCTTGGAATTATCAGAGGATCAAACTGCTCTAGTCCTTACAATGAACACTTCTCCTCCAACTACTCCAGTATTGCATCTGACAGATGAGGAGGATGTTCAGATACAGGACACCCAGGACCAGTCACAGGAATTTTGATTCCTGATGACACTTTTTGCTTTTTGGTTTATTATTATTTTAATTATGGTTTTAGTACAGTATCTCTTTTATGTTTATATACACTGCTAGTTTTATTTTTGGGTAGTTGGTTTGCTTATTCTGAAGCATATGGAACAGTTTGGCTTGATTTTGATGACATGGCAGTGAAGCACTTTTATTGATTTGTGAAAATGGTTGTATGCTTTTATTTTGAATTGAATGGATGATTGTGATGGAGTTTGTGTTCCTTTTCATGAGTTTGAACAAGTGTGTATGTTAGACAAAGAAAGAACAAGAATGTGAACTTGCAATTAGAATTGTTAGTCAGTAGACAGATTGATTGAGAAAGAAAAGCTTGAACCAAAATCGGTGAGAGTGTGATCTTACACTATGAGTGAACGACTAGCTGTGAATAATAATCTTTGCATGAATCTCTGAATTTTGGAATTAAATGTATAAATGAGGACATGATGAAGGCCATGATTGTGCATATACAAGCCTTTTGACCAAAAAGCTTACCTTGAATGATAATTGTATCCTTTGCACCCTTTATGAGTTGAATGATATTGTCAAAAATTTGAACCCTGAACTTAAATAATTATCTCCAGATACCTTGTTTAGATTTTAGGAGAGCATATGGTTCAAGGCAAATTTACCCCAAATTTGGGGGAGTGGAACTAATTGGGATGCAAAGAAAGAGATAAAGCATCAGCACACACAACACATAAGTTGTGTGTTAAGAAAAAAAGAAAAGAGAAGAAGGAAGAAAAAAAAAAGGAAATGTGTGTTGATGTAACAAGGTCAAAAGCAAATGAAAGTGAAAAGCTAGTGACCAAGCTAAGCGCATGAAAAAGATCACTTAGATAAGTCTAGGATTTATGCTCTCTTAGAATCTAAGCCTTTGAATCCTAGAAAAACCAATGAATTTTTGTAGCCAAGCCTCACTACAAGCCTGGGAAAGTCCTTCTGATTCTGTTTATACATTCTTTACTTTATGGCATGAGATGAAGTGCAAAGATTGGACCTCTTGCTAGTTGTTATTAATGAATATCTTAAACACTTGTGCTTGAGTGAAACAGTAGCCGTGAGATTGTGGTTTAAGCTACTTTCCTTAATATTTGTCTTATGATTAACTTCATCTAATGGTACAGCTTACATTTTATTCTTCTCTTTGAATAGTTGCATATTTTGTGAAAGACAAGTGATGAGTACATAATGCTTCATTTTTCTTTTCATGCAATCAGTAATTTTTGCTGCATACACCTTTGTACAAGATCACTGCATGTTATTATCACTTGAGGACAAGTGAGCTGTTCTCTTTTTGATTGAGGACAAGCAAAACTGTAAATTTGGGGGAGTTGTTAGTCGATGAATACTACTAACTTTTGTGTATAAAACTTGTGTAAATTGTATCAAACTTCCCCAGTTTATGGTTATTTTTTAGTTTTATAAGTACTTTTTGTTAAGTATAGGCAATAAATACTTAGTACTTTCGTTTTGTGTGTTTAATAATCATTTTCTCTCAATTTCAGGTTAATTAGGCAACTTTGAAAAGTGTTGTTTTTCACCTTCTCGCTAAGCCAATCTACTGGCTTAGCGAGCGTCCGCTAAGCGCAACACTGATTGGCTAAGCGCGAAGAAGAATTTGGAAGAAGATGAACTGTACAGGTTCGCTGAGCGTACCACTTCATCTCACTAAGCGCACCGCTTCAGTCCATCCGTTAAGCGAGAAAAGCACGCGCTAAGCCGAAATTCACTAATGTGCGCTAAGCGGTTCAGAATTGCGCTAAGCGCACGAGCACGAACAAGGCCACCTATTTAAGCCTGAAATCAGATTTTGTGAAGGGAGTTTGGGCTGAGAGCTGAAGCTTTGCATGTCTAGTGATTCTAGCGAGAGAAAGGTCTAAGTTCCAAAGAGTTTTGAGAGATTTTGCTGTGTGAAGATCTGCAAAGACCAAAGCTTGAAGAGGAAGCCGTCTGAGAGCTTGAGATGAGTTTGTGAGTGGTTGTGAGATCCTAGAGGTGAAGGAGACATCCTCACCACTTGTATTTTTTCAATCTTTCATCTTGTTCTTCTCTTTGTTGTAAAGGAGGCTTCCTAGTTATGGAAAGCTAAAATCCTCTGTTGGATCTTCTTTGTAGGTACTTGATGTAAATATCTTTTCATCTATTTAATGATGTTTTGTGTGTCCTCTGTGCTATCAGCTTTTCATTCTAGTATGCCTTTACCTTGATCATGTAGATGCATGCTTTGTTATGGTCATTCAACAGTGGAAACTGGTCTGATTTTGATGACCTTGATAGGACAAGGCTAAGTTGTCATACTATCACGAGGAATCGGGGTGCGATAATTTAGTTGTAATATGTTTGTCTTAATGCGGTCCTGGTTGAGTTTAGTCCAACAAGAGGAATCTGAGGACGATGCTTGATCAGGATTAGGCTAAACTATCATGAGGAATCGGGGTTTAGCATCTCAGGAGACACCATAGGAATACATGAGCATTGTTAGATAGAAAATATCCTTTTAGCATCAGGCACCTATTAGGAAGACCAACGTGTTTTCTACTTGTTTTTACACATCTTTTATCTCGCGTGATTTTCCTTTTTGCATAGATAGTTTACATACCTGTTCATATTCACACTTAGATTTTCACACCAGACACCTATTCACTGAAATAGCTTACCAAGTAACACAAGTTCCCTGAGAGTTCAATACTTGGTTCTTACCATTTTATACTACTTGTGCAATCCGATGCACTAGCCGGAAGCGAACATGGCCAACCACCTTATGAGCTATTGGACTAAGAAGCACTCCAAATTGAGTGAAACACCACAGAGAGAATAGCCACAAAAATTGAAGACTTTTTTTGTAATTTTGTAATTGGCAATTTTCTTTGCTTTCAAATTTTGTAACAAAAAGGCCTTTCATTGGAAGTAAGTTGGGAGCCTCCTATAGGTCACCCTACTTCCATTTGTGTGTAATAATTTTAGGCAATTTTCCCTTAGGATAGTGAGTGTTTTGCTGGGAACCTTAAATGAGGTCATCCAAACACTCTTAGGATCCGCCTAGTTTACATTTCTTACACTTTAATTTCTTGCTTACTTTCATAGCTTATTTCATTTACCTTCCCTTGTCAAACCGCCTAGATAGCTTGCCTTTTACCAATTAGTTTTTACCTTATCTTTCACACCTCTTTTAGTGTTTATTTTGGCTAGTTTCAACCATAGTTTCTTTTACCTTTTGTTTTCAAACCTCCAACAAGAAAGAACAACAACTTAGGAACTAACATGAGTCTTCATTCTTCATCTAATGTTAATGGTGAGGGTTCTACTCCTAAGGACCCCTTGTATAAGATATTAGATGAGTTGAGATCCCTTAAATTGTGGAAAGAAACACAAGAGAGAAAAGAAAAAGGAAAAAAAGAGTGTAAGAAATAAGTCAAGATGAAAGAGAGAAAATAAGAGAGGAAGAAAGAAGAAAAATAATGAAAGAAATGAAAAGAGAAAAACATGCCTCCTATAGTAGTCATAACTCTTGCATGAGCCTAAGTGAAGAACTTCGTGACTATTATGAAGGAAGGCATAGGTCACATCTTAGACCTCACTCCCATAGGAGAGAAAATGAAAGAAAGCCTCAAGAGGATAACATTAACCTCCCATACTTCCATGGGAAGGACAATGTAGAGGCTTACTTAGATTGGGAAATAAGGGTAGAGCAAAAACTTAAAAGAAAGTCTACTTTAAAATCTTATGGCTCTCATTCTTATCCAAATAAAGACCAAGGTCTAGGCATCTTAGGGGCGGCACCTTCTAAGCCCAAAGATGATAAGGGAAAGACAATAGAAAAGAAATCCCCTAAGGCTAGTAGGCAAGAAAAGACTAGCTCTATAAAGTGCTTTAAATGTCTTGGAAGAGGACACATTACTTCTCAATGCCCCACCAAGAAAACCATGATTATGAGGAGCCAAGACATTTATAGTAGCAAAGATGAGGCTATTAATCCAGCTTTCTCTAGTGAAAGTGAAGAAGCAAAAGGGAAAGAATCTAGTGAAGAAATCTACCCCCAAGAAAAAGGACAACCTTTAATGGTTAAGGAGGAGTGTAAGGAGGTAAGTGTCTCCTCCAAGAGGTTAGCTAAGAAGGAAAGACATTTTGAAATAAAGGCAAATATTAAAGAAATTTCCCCTCTTAGACAACCTCTACATTTTCTCCTTTGTAAAAAGACACTTGTTAGCATTGTCACACCTCTTGGGCTTGAGTCTATTCCTCAAGTAAAGGAGTTGTTGGATGAGGGTTTGGTTCGCAAGAGCTTAAATCCTTGTGCTTTGTTGGTGCCCAAAATAGGTATTATTAGGCACCAAATCCCAAAAATAGGTGGTATGATGAATGTTTTGAGTGGTGCAACCCTTTTTTGTAAAATCACTCGTGCACCCAACATCTTCATGATTTGTGTACATAGGGACTCATTAGGTAGGTTTGTTCTTATTTTTAGTTTCAATACAAACTTAGGTACTCATATGGGACACATTAGGTTTGTCATACTTTTTGGTAGGAATAATCAACATGAAAATACAGAAAAAGGTATGTTTTATTGCATTACTTTTCTTAATTTTTTAAATAATGATCAAGGGGTTCCTGTAAACCCTAAGAGAATAAAGGTCATTCCTGAGTGACCCACTCCACCAAGTATAAGGAAAATTTGGGGCTTCTATGACTTAACAAACTGTTACAAAAGGTTTGTCCCATATTTTTCTATACTTGTAGCACCACCCATTGAGTTGGTGAGGAGCCATGTTCCTTCATGGGAAGATGCCCAGGAAATGGGTTTTCAGACCTTGCCTTACTTCAAACCAAACACCACTAATATATATGTTTTTGTTCTTTTTACAAGTGTTGAGGAAAAAAACCCAGAGTTTCAAGAACCTCAAGATTTGAGGTCAACTCCTTTTCAAGGGGGAGGGAATGATGCAATCCTACCCCGCAAGGGCATTGGATAGAAGACTCCAAGTAGATTGCGCCAGAGATGCAAGAAAAGGCCCTAGGGTTCTCATAAGCCTTAGGGTAGATTTCAGGCCCATGGGCTAAGTATGAGCCACTTATCTTTGTACATATTAGATTAAGGTTTCATTATTTTTGGGCCTTGTACTTAGGGCTCTATAATGTAGGTAGGGTACCCTAGAAATGTAGGATTTTTCAGCCCTTGTATTTTAGGGCACCTAGACTAGTTTTTGTATTAGGGGTAGTTTTGTAATTTCACATGCATTAAGTGAATATTTGATGTGTGTGTTGAGAAATAAATTTAATTGAATTGGGAGAAGCCCAATCCAATTAAATTTTAGAGGGGGAGGTGAGCATTTGCTTGTTACACCACATTGCCACATCATATAGTCACACTTTATGCATGTCCTTCATGCTTTACATGCTTCATGACACCTAAGCACACTTAGTGGAGAATCTTGGACTTGATCTTGGATTAGTGGGCTGAACCATAACTAAAATTCACTAATCATAATTAGTGAAATTTTGGCTCCACAAATTCAATTTCAAATTCAAGTGAAATTTGAATAGAAATTCAAATTTCCCTCCAATTTTGTGTGACACTTAGGCTATAAATAGAGGTCATGTGTGTGTATTTTTTAACTTTGATCATTTGAGAATTACACTTCAAAGTTAAGACCTCATTTGAGGCACAAAATTTCGTACTCCTTCTCTCCCTCTCCCTCTCCCTCCACTCATCTTCTCTTACCTTCAAGCTCTTATCCATGACTTCCTATGGTGGTGAGCTTCTTCTTGACTCATCTTCTCCTTGAAGTGGCATCTCCAATCATCTTTCTTCCTTCTTCATTCCAAGACCTACAAGCTCCACATGGAGCTACATGAAACAATGACATCAATCACCTACTACAAATTGGAGATGCAAGAGGGTTTTTAGGTATGTTAGGTTCTATTGATTGCATGCATTGGGAGTGAAAAAATTATCCAGTTACATGGCAGGGCCAATTTTGTAGAGGTGATCATTGCAAATCCACAATAATACTTTAAGTAGTTGCTTCACAAGACTTGTGAATTTGACATGCATATTTTGGAGTTACAGGTTTAAACAATGACATCAATGTGTTAAACCAATCGCCTGTGTTTGATGATGTTTTACAAGGTCGAGCTCCTCCAGTACAATTTACAATTAACGAAACTCCATATAATATGGGATACTATCTTGCAGATGGTATTTATCCTAATTGAGCAACATTTGTGAAGACCATTTCAACACAAGGTCCCAAAAGAAAATTATTTGTAAAATGTCAAGAAGCAGCCAAAAAGGATGTGGAATAAGCATTTGGTGTGCTTAAATCTTGATTCACAATTATATGTGATCCATCACATGTCTGGAACATGAATACAATGAAGGATATAATGTTGACATGCATTATATTGCATAACATGATTGTCAAAGACGAACGAGATACATTCAGTGGTAATGTCGATGTTGATGATGATAACGTATATAGTGACATTTCAAATGTTGAAGTATCTCGTGATGTTCCTCTTAATTTTGCTACATACTTGCAAACAAGACGCGTTATGCATATAAAAGAAATTTATCAACAGCTCCAAATAAACTTGGTGGAACATATTTAGGAATGTTACATTTACAACAATAATGAAATTTAATTTTTCTTTGTCATTAATGTGTGCATTTTTTTTTACCATATTTATGTATTTTTCATTTGTTTAACATTTAGTCACAAATAAAAATTAAATTTATGCTAATTTTTCTATTTCTTAATATTTATAATTTTTTTACTTACATGTTTTATTAATTAAATTTAATTACATAATTAATTATATTTAATTTAACAAAAAATTTAAATAAAATATTTTTTAAAAAAAATTCTTGTGAAATTTATTAAAAATTATCTAAGATTTCAAGATGAAATTTATCACTAAAAAAAATTTAAAAAAATCTTTTATCTTATATAACATTATGAGATAAAAAAAGATCTAAAATTCTAATTTACAATCTACCATTAAAATACTCTAATCATTAAAATACTCTAATGAGAATCTGAATGAGAATGTGAAAAACAGTCACAACTAAAATCACCTTATCTCGACGCCTAACCCAAGTGGTCGACCTTTCAACCCTAGGCTATGCAAATTCAATGCAACCAAGAAACCTGACAACTACTCAACACACTTCAGCCGCACCCTAACCCTAGTCCTAACCCATCCTTTAACACGTACATAATTAAATAATCTCTGCCCAATGCCACGTGTCACACTACCGTACTTCTCTTGCAGCCGCTTCCCTTGGACTCCAACAACTTGCTGGTTTCACTGCCTCTCCGTACTACCATGCCTACGTGGAGACAAATTATTGCATCTTTTCAGTATTGTATTTGTAGTACCACAACACAACCGCAGCATTAAAGTGTAAAGAGATAAATAATATAAGATTGGTATGAGTGAGGAGTAGACATGTAGAATATCATGCATGAAAAAATTATCAAGTTTAATTTTTATAGACTATCACAATAAAAATTATATATTATTAAATATTAATTAATTAAAAATTATTGTTGAAATAATTTTTAAGATAATCATTATAAAAATTTATTATATTAATTGTTTATAATTATAAAATATATATATATATATATATATATATTATCAATGCATATAGTATTTATCTATTTATTTAATTTAATTATTGTTATTGATATTTTTACTGATCTTTTATGGTACCAATATAATAGTATAATAACTAATGAACGGTAATTTATTGACACTTTTTCGGTATTTTCTCTAATAAAAAGCTAAAGACCAATCTCTTTACACATTAAACTCTATTTAAAATATTTCTATCTCTCAACAAATGCTTTTTATAAACACAAGCCTGAAAATTGAACTCCCAAATATGATACTTGGTTAAACCTAAAGTTTAATAAATTGGTATTAATAAGGTTTTCATAATACTTCCTTCAATCTAAAATAATAGACCTTTAATATTCAATATAATTTATTGATTTAAAAAAAATAATGAATTAAAATATTGTTACTTGTTTTTTTAAATAAAAAAGTTATAGACTACAAATATACTTAACAAAAAATGATGTTGTTTAAATTGAATATTATAGTATAGTGATATTATTATAATATAAAAATTAAATACAATTTTTCAATACAGAATCCTAATTGATTATTATTAATTTTTAATTTAAGTAAACAAAATAAATAGTAGTAGACAGTAGTATTAATTTATAATTAGATATATTTTTTGAGCACGTGTTGGTACAATTTTCACGGATTAAGAAAAACGAAAGGAGGAGGAGGCCCCCACTTGTCAGCGGCCGCCACGCCTCCGACAACCTTCATCTAGACCTTATTCTCACGTGGACCCACATTTGTTTCTTCCTTTACAACCATATCCACTTTCTCTCTTCCGCGAAATGAAATAAATTAAAAAGAACCGAATACCGAATTACTACTATTTGCTAAGGCCTACACAGGAGAGAGCATATAGAGATGTAAGAAAAGTCCAAAATTTAGAATGAACACAAAGTGAAATAAAAATTATTTTATTTTTAAGAGTTATTTTTTTAATGCTTAAATATGTTTTTTTATATATGTAAAATCGGAGTGGTTCCAAAAAATTAACATGGTATATAGGTACTGATTTTCACGTTTTTTCACATGGTTCATACATTCATTTATATAATCAAAACGTGAAGACCCCATAATCTAGGAAGTGATTCCTAGAAAATTGAAATATGGTAAGCACACCTCATGGTTGCCTAGCTGAATTATGACGATATTAGCTCAAATTAGTTAAAAGTGAAGAGGTCAAGTACAAACATGAATAAACACAATTTAGGATTAATTAACTAGTCTAGTTTTTTCAAGTATAAATAACAGTTTATAAATGTTTGTATGAACCTTCAACAACAAAAAAACAATATATGCAATTATATTTCTGATTGTCTTTTCGTTTCCTTATCGATTTTATTGCTTTTCTTCTAAATTTAGCTTGTGTTTTGTCTCTTTAATATTTAATTAAGAATCACCCCAAATCTAGTGTTTTCTGTAGTAACTTGAGAGTCCACACTCAAGTCAAGATGCGGATTTTCCCTCTTGACAACTAAATCCTTGAGTCACTTTTCAAATTTTAGAATTGTGTTAGAGCAATTATAGCTAAATTCATTTTAGTTAAGCATTAAGATTTCTCACAACAACAAAATTGGCACACGCAATGTGATGGAACCCTGATTTGCGGATCCAATTTTTAGCATCAGCAAACCGTGGAACCAATTTGGGGCTCTTTTGGGGAAAAGAAAGGGAAAAAACGGAGTTAGAGAAGGTGATGAAAAGAACAACGCCACAATCTTGGGAGATTGATAAGTTGAGGATGATTCGCTACAAAGAATAGAATTCTTTGATAAAAACCTAAGGTTTCACATAAGAACCAAGAGAGACACTCTCTTAATTGTGTCTAGTTTGAAAATTTCATCATATTTGGGAGATTACCGAAAGGCATCTCAAGAAGCTTGGAATAAGGTTTGTTGATCATGAATGGATAATGGTTGGAGAGTCTGCTGGTAGAAATGTTGAAGAGATGGAAGAAGATGATGAAGTTGAAGCTCAACATTAGCCTGCACCTCAATGGAGTCCTTTTGAGTCTCTTATGATTCAGAAGATGGATGGTTGGAGAGTCTACTGCCAGAAATGTTGAAGAGATGGAAGAAGAAGATGATGAAGTTGAAGCTCAATATTAGCCTGCACCTCAATGGAGTCCTTTTGAGTCTCTTATGATTCAAAAGATGGATGATATGCTTCACCTCCATCAGGAGCACTCAACTAAAGTTCACAGTCCTTTGGAGAATATAACTTCTAGGCTGGAAAACATAGAAACTAGGCTAACTTTTAGCAACCCTCCAAAACCCTGATAAGGATGAAACTTAATTGTGTTTTAAGTGCTTGTTTCCATTGGTTGGTTGCCATTTCTAATTGCTTTTAATCCTATTTTTATTTCTCTAGTTAGTTGTTATGTTTGTTTGATTAAGTTGTTTATGGTTTTCAAGTTGTAATGGTTGTACTAATTAATGATATGAGTGAAATGCTATGATCTTTTACTTGTTCACATCATATGCTTGTCTGTTTTTACTCTATGAGTGTTTCTGACTTTTTGTCCTTGTTATGCCAAAAGGGGGAGAAACATTGCATTAGGAAGAAGTAGTGCATTGCATACATACATTCTTATTGAGTCATTTACTCAACTTTATTATGATGATGATGATATGATTTGACACTTCTCTTTAATGTTAAGATATTTTCAAGTTTTTCTCAAGAGAAGTCTCTACTCTCAAGCCTCTCCAAATGCACTTAAATGGCAATTCAAGTTTGGCATCATCAAAGTCAAAAAGGGGGAGATTGTTAGAGATAGGGGGAGCAACATGAAGATTAAGCTTTGAAGTTTGAAGAAGTTTTGTCTTTTTACATGCCTAACTCATTGAGTGACATTTGTATTGATTGTTGCATCTTAGTCTTAATCTATCCATATGTATATCATGCATCATCATGTAGAGACAAAAAGATTGTTTCTAAAGTTAGAAACTTCTTTAGTGCATGAAGTCTCCATTTTAATCGATTACTAGGCTATCCGTAATCGATTACACAAGTCTTTTGAGAGGCTCGTAGAAAGATCCTCATTCTGGTTTAATCGATTACCAGTTATTCATAATTGATTTCACAATTCAGTTGAGACCATATATGGTTTTCATGAGTTTTTACTTTAATCGATTACTCGGTGATTGTAATCAATTATATCGTTCTTGAAAGAGTTCCTAGAAGTGATCAAGAACACTTTAATAGATTAAATCAAGAATCTAATCAATTGCATTGTTCTTGAAAGCTTTACAGGTTTTGGGAAGAACACTTTAATAGATTAAAATGGGAATCTAATCGATTAGTTCTTCGAGATAATCGATTACGTTGGCAATTTAATCGATTATGGGTGGTTATAACTACTTTCTCTATAAAAAGCCACCTTGGGTTCTCACTTTCATGCATTTGAATGAGTGAGTTTTGACTGAGCTTTTACGACTAACACATTCTAGTCTTTGTTTATGAAGTATTCATGGTTAAATTCAGTTGTTAACATATTTGTGAGATCAAGAAGAGATCCATTCAATCAAGCATTGGTTGTTGCAATTGTTGTAGCACAAGATTAGTTTCCAAGTTGAACCTCACTATCATTCCCCACTCAAAACCTTATAAACTTCAATGGCTTAATGAGCAAGGGGAAATGATAGTTAACCAACAAGTAAAGGTACCTTTCTCCATTAGGACATAAAAGGATGAAGTTAATTGTGATATAGTTCCCATGGAGGCAAGGCATATTCTTTTAGGAAGGCCATGACAATTTGATAGGAAGATCATTTACACTGGTCTAACTAATGACATTATCCTCACCCATCTTGGCACTAAATTTGTGTTGCATCCTCAAACACCTTCACAGGTGGCCAAAGATCAACTAACTATGAAAGATAAGAGAGATGAGGAAGAAAAACTAGAAAAACAAAAGAAAAAGAAGGATAGTAAGGCCTTGTCTTCAAAGGCCAAGGGGAAAAAGAGGAAAAGGATTCCTCAAAGACGATTGTTAAGAAGGAAAATCATTTTGCAACAAAAGGTGATATCAAAAGGGCACTCCTTCTTAAACAATCCTTGTACCTTCTCCTATCAAGGGAAACATCCCTTAGCACGGCCATACCTCTTGAGCTTGAGGTTATTCCTCAAGTAAAGGAGTTGTTGGATGAGGGTTTGGTTCGTAAGAGCTTAACTCCTTGTGCTTTGTTGGTTCCCAAAATAAGTATTATGCGGCACCAAATTCCTATGATAGGTGGTATGATGAATGTGTTGAGTGGTGCAACCCTCTTTTGTAAAATTACCAATGCATCCAACATCTTCATGATTCACATACATAGGGACTCATTAGGTAGGTTTGTTTTTATTTTTAGTTTCAATACAAAACTTAGGTGCTCATATAGGACACCTTATGTTTGTCATACTTTTTGGTAGGAATAATCAACATGAAAATACAGAAAAATGTATGTTTTATTGCATTACTTTCCTTAATTTTTTAAATAGTGATCAAGGGGTTCCTACAGACCCTAAGAGAATAAAGGTAATTCCTGAGTGGTCCACTCCACCAAGTATAAGGAAAATTTGGGGTTTCCATGACTTAACAAACTTTTATAAAAGGTTTGTTCCATATTTTTCTATACTTGTAGCACCACTCATTGAGTTGGTGAGGAACCATGTTCCCTCAAGAAAGGGGTTTTCAAACCTTACCCTACTCCAACTGTCATACCCTAATTTCGTCCGGGGACCTTTGCTTGATGACATGCGACCTTTCTTTGGTCCTTGTGAGGTGCTTGGCACCCATCATTAGGAAATTTGTGAAATTCCAGGACATGCCGGAAAACCAAAAAAATATTGATGCACAATCTGTAAGTTTTCGTGACACACCGGAAATCAAATGGAAACATCGTTGCATAATTAAGTGAGATTCCGTAACATTCCGTAAGTCAAAAAGGGGATGATTATGTAATCCGCAAGGTTCCGTAACATTACGGAAAGAAAACAAGTATCGTTACGAAATTCGTAAGTTTCCGTAACTTTACGAAAAAAGAATCACAAAAAAAAAGCAGAGGGAGATATACTTAGTAAAAATGGGGGTGCAAATAGCACCCAGGCCCACTTGGGCCCTCCAGAATATTCCTCCAGAAGGCTGTTGCTTCTGGAGGAAGCAACCTGGCTCGCCTGGGCGAGCTGAGCTCGCCTGGGTGAGCTGGGCGGCAAGCACCTCCCCTATTTTGCTATAAATAGGGGAGGAAGTGAAGAAGAAAAGGGTTCAGCCCCTTAGGCACTTCTCTCTCTTTCGAATTTGCTTGGAAAAATTGTTTCCGTGAAGAAAATCTAAGCCGAGGCGCTTCCGAAACGTTTCCGTAACGTTTTCCGTGAAGAATTTTGCGAAGGTTTCGACCGTTCTTCAACGTTCTTCATTCGTTCTTCATCGTTCTTCGATCTTCAACGGGTAAGTACCTGAACCAAGCTTTTCGATTCATTCTATGTACCCGTAGTGGTCCACATTGTGTTTCGTGCATTTTTATTCTCGTTTTGTTTACTTTTTATACCCCCTCTTGACGTGCTTAAGCCATTTTACTTAAGTCATTTCTCGCTTAACTTAAAAATAAAATCAATTTCCACCGAACGTTTGAATTGTATTATCCGTTAACTTCGGTTAAAATAAATTTCGACCGTTCGGTCGTGCCGTAACCACGTTGGAAATCAAAAAAAGAGGTAAAAAAATAATATAATAATAAAAAAACATCTTTTAGCAAAATAAAGCGGAAAATCAATCGGACGTTTTCTCTTTGGGATTTCTCATTATTAATCGAATTGATTAATAACTAAAGTGAAACTATGGCTAAAATCAACTCGCCTAGTCAAGCTCGTCCATAAAAATAGGCTTTTGAAGTTTGTCATTTCAATTTCTCACTAAGTAAAATGCATCATTTTTAAGGTCCAACGCCTTAAAATGATCACCACTTAAGTAAAAAAGAATCACTTGATAAGAAAGAACTACGTAGGTCTGATTTTCTCATCCCAAATTGAGAAATACGTAGGAGCAAAGGGAAACACCCTTGTCGACCACAAAAAAGGAAAAAATATAAAAAGGGTATAAAGGATATAAAGACATAAAAAGGGAACATAAAAATCAAAGTCACGTTTGCACATTCGATTAAAGGCTGCCGTCCCTTGGGACGGGCGTGTGGGGTGCTAATACCTTCCCCGTTCGTAAATACAACTCCCGAACCTTTTACTTTAAAGTTCGTAGATCGCGTCTTTTCCGGTTTTTCCGACGTTTTCCTCAAATAAACGTTGGTGGCGACTCTGCGCGTATTCCTTTCGTGGAACACGCATCCCGCGAGTCTCGCGTCGCCCTCCCGCCGAAGGGTAGGTTGCGACAGTTGGCGACTCCACTGGGGACTGTTTTTAGAGAGTTAGGCCATTTAATCTTGTGCAAAGTTTTGCCATGACTTACTCCTTTGTTGGCTTTCCTTCATTATGTTCTTGTATATATAACTGTTTGATGCTTTTAGTGCATTTTTTTGTATGCTTGAGGTAAATATTTATTCATTTGATGCACACAAACACTAACACTATTTGCACACACGGTGAGTTGAAAAAGGGCCCTATACCCGGGTTCGTGGGAACATAAGGAGTGGAGGTGAATCCGTGATCATGCTAGGTCTCCGACTTGCTTGATTATAGTGAACCCTCATCTAGAGTTTTTCTCTTTGAAAACATATTGTTGCTAGTAGTCCCTACTGCTGCAGTATGTTCTCCGAAGGGGATGATACCTCTAGAAGCCATCAAGAGAGATATGACTACCTTGGGGTTTATTACTAAAAGCCTAGTTAGCTCTCTCCCTTATAGGTCCCTTAAATAGGGGCACGGAGCAAACACGCTGCGTGCCATTTTTCACACTGCCATGCATAAGTATCATATACCCTTTCGCTTATATTTGTTTGTGAATATTGTCGTACTATGTACATCCCCGTGTTGTGCCTTTCGCATATGCATCATGCGTGGGTTTCGTCTTTGATCCCCGCACTTTAGCAAACCGACGGAGGGTCCGTGTCGCCTTCTTAAAAACATACGTTAGGCGCCATGCTGCCCAAACGTTGTATCCAAGAAGGAAACAATTTCTCGGGCTCCCGTATTCGCAAATTGCATCTATGTCATATGAATTTCTTCATGCATTCATCCATTCCACCCATGATAGATGTCGGAGTTTTGATTCGCACTAGGTTTTATTTCACTTTAGTAAAACATGGGATCAAGTCAAAAGCCTTCGCTTAAAAAGAGGTTTTATCAAGTCAAAATCAAGAGCTTAGAGGTCACTAGTTTACGAGAGTTGGGGCAATTAAATGGGTCAACTTCAACGGCAAGCCTTCCGCAAAGCCTATGGTAAGATTTGGGACCTAGCTAGGGTAGAAGTCTCCATGGGACCGATTGCATCCCTTTCCCAGTATTATGACCAGCCCCTGAGGCGCTTCACATTCGAGGACTTCCAGCTAGTGCCGACTGTGAAAGAGTTTGAAGAAATCCCGGGATGCCCACTGGGAGGAAGGAAGCCATATCTTTTCTCTGGGTTCTATCCCTCCACGACAAGAGTTGCCAAGGTAGTGAAAATCTCAGCACAAGAGTTGGACCGGGTAAAGCAAAACAGGTATGGGGTAGTCGGAGTACCAAGGAAGTGTTTGGAGGAAAGGGCAAAGGCCTTGGCAAATCAAGGCGAATGGGCTTTCTTTTATTGACATCTTGGCGCTTTTGATCTTTGGAGTTGTCCTCTTTCCGAATATGGAAGGGTTAGTGGACCTAGCAGCGATTGACACTTTCCTCGCCTTTCATCATGGCAAGGAAAGCCCGGTCGTCGCCATTTTGGCCATGTATGACACGTTTGACCGGGGATGTGAAAAGAGCAGCGCAAGAATTGTTTGTTGTGCACTGGCTCTCTATGTGTGGCTGGTTTAACACTTTTTTCTCCAAGAAGGTAGGCCCGTCTATCCGCTACAAGGTCACCGCTCGTGCGTCGAAAAAGGAAAGGCGAATTGGGACCAACTCTTGGCTAGCATGGAGGGGCGTCTGTTAATTGGTTCCCTCGCTAGAAGGAAGGAAGAATCAGGATTCTATCTTCATGCGAAGGATGTCCCATGAGAGGAGTGCCATCAGACGAAAGCATCACACCTTTCATCGCACGGGGTTTCAGTGACCACAACACGAGGGTACTCCAAGGAGTTCGCAAGGCATGGGGTGCGGCGTGAAGAAAGGACAGAGAGCTTAGGGGAAGCAGTAATGGGATCATCGGCGGCTATCATAAGTGGCTGAGAGTCCGGACACAAAGATTGGATTGGCTCCCAAATCTAAAGACTGTGAGAGATGATGAGGTTAAAGCTTCGGAAGAAAGTGATGAGGTACAAGCCCTAAAGGCAGAGCTTGAAAGAGCTCGAGTAGTCAAAGAGAAGTTCAAGTCCATAGCCATCAAAGTCTGAAGAGAGTATGATGAACTAAGGGACGTCAATATGGCCACCGCTGAAGCCTTGGAACGAGAAACCAAGAAGGCCCGAAAGGAAGAACACGACCAAAACAAAGTTTTGAGGGGCTTTATAGGGCAGCAATAGTGAGCTCCGAAGAGGTGAAAAAGGAATCATCACGGGGCAAAGGCATGATCTTGAAGGACGAGCTAAAGGCTTGCCTTAGGTCGAAAAGAAATTTGTCCTAACAGTTAAGCGAGACTGAAGGGAATATGTGGGCCATCATCGATGAGTGCAAAGAGAAGCTAAATCTAGCAGCGACTCACAAGCAAAGGCTAGAGGATGAGTACGCCAAGATATCAGCAGAAAGGGAAGCAAGGGAAAGGGTAATTGATTCATTGCACCAAGAGGCAACAATGTGGACGGACCAATTTGCTCTTACTTTGAACAGGAGTCAAGAACTTCCCCGATTGCTAGCCAAGGCCAAAGCAGTGGCGGACACCTACTCCACCCCCAAGGAGATCCACGAACTTCTCAGCTATTGTCAGCATATGATAGACTTAATGGACCATATGATTAGAAACCGCTAGGAAGTTTGTATTGTCGCTCAGATCTTGACTAGTTATAACTTTTTGAATAAAATGAGTTTATCCCACGTTTTTACTCCAAAAATCAGTGCGAATCAAGTCACTCCCGCATTTTATCTCTAGCATGCATTGTATGTTGGTCTCGTCCTTTGTCACGGGAAGCCGGAAGGTCCATATCACCTTCTTAATTGTACACATGGGGCACTGCGCCCCCAAATGTGCAAGTAAGAAGAGATAATTTCCCGGGCTCTCGTGTCCGTAAATGCATTCATATCATGCATCGCATAAGCATCTCTTCATAACATCATAATGAACATATCGTTCCTGCATTTGTCCGTTATCATATTCCAGCCTCACATTGTGCATGAGTCATTGCATCATCATGCATATGTGTTCAACAAACTTTTTGATCTACAAAATTGCATACCATTTGTTTTCATGTTTGCTCATCCTTGCGTTTTCCTCTACAAAACAAAAACAAAAAAGGGGAAGCGTGAAACTTCACACTACATTCTTAGTTGCATGTGTTAGGCACCATGAGCCAACCATGTTGGGATCATAAACCCATTTCTAAAAAAAAAAAAAACACAACAACAAAACAAAATAATTGAACATGGTACCTAATGCATGGTTAACTAGGAAATGGTGTTTCTTGGGGCATCTCAATTTCATAATTACATTTTCTGTGCATGAGCTTAAAGTATGCCCGAGTCATTCATCCCTATGAAATGTTGTTGAAGTGTTGGCGATCAAAATTGCCATTCCCTGGGTCATGGGGTTGAACCAAGCTCATGCTTTTTCGAAAAAAGTTCATCAAGTCAAGTTGAAGTATGGAAGTAACTATCTTGCAAAAATTGGGGCAAAAGATGAATCGAGTCACATCACTGCTTCGTCTACTGCTAAACATATTTAGGACTGTTGATGTCCCTGTTACTTCCAGTTTCACCTTGACCAAGATGTCATGAACCATGTTGAAAAATCTAAAATTGATTCAACCCCATGTCCTGTGTAAAAATTCGCAATACTTCATCTGTGTATCATTCACATACATCCATGCTTTTCATTAGTTGCATTGCTCATTGCATTCTTTCCTTGAAAAAGAAAATAAAAATAAAAATTAATAAAATAAAATAAAATAAAATAAAAATGAACTTAATTGTTATTATCAAAAAGAAAAAAACACGCTTTACGGCGCCCTTACCAAACCCGTGCTAGAGCTAAAATAATGGGTGAAGTAGAGAAGGTGCAAGAGCAGATGAAGGCCGACATGGAGGCCATGAAAGAGCAAATGGTAGGCAAAGATTAGGGAAGTACGGGCGGCCCCCCATTATGCACAAATTCAAAACAAGCATGCCTTCCCGCCATATGGCTTGCCTCCCAAACTATACACCACCCAATGTGGCGTACATTCCCAATGAGGATGTCAATAACTCCACTCCCATACTCATTAAGAGCCAACAACCTCAATCTGATCATGCACATGTCTCTCGACCCATGGAGGGGACACATGGAATGCCCCACCACAATCTAGCCGACTTCGAGCCTTGCCTCGGATATGCCACTGAAGGGCAAGCAGTTGGTGGTATACCCCTGCAAAGCACTTTGGAGGGCCCTCAGTGTCACCCACAACCACAACCCTCACATTCCACAGCGGTTAAAAACCCTCATGCTATGGCAGAAATGGGAAAGAGGAAAGGCTCAGGGCCATTGAAGGAGGTAAAGATTATGCCTTTGCTAACCTTGAAGAGTTGTTCCTAGTACCCAATATCATCACCCCTCCCAAAGTTCAAGGTGCTAGACTTTGACAAGTACAAGGGGACTACTTGCCCCAAGAACCATCCAAAGATGTATTGTCGGAAGATAAGGGCATACGCAAAGATGAGGAACTGCTAATACATTTCTTTCAAGAAAGTCTTACTGGGGTAGTTGTTACCTGGTACACTAACTTGGAACCTTCCCGAGTCCATACTTGGAAGGACCTAATGGTTGCCTTCGTTAGGCAGTATCAGTACTATTCTGATATGGTTCCGGATAGAATGCAACTACAGAACATGTGCAAAAAGGGAGACGATAATCGTGATGGTAGACACATTATCGGTACTCTACTATGAAAAGATGGTGGGCTGCGCACCCTCAAAGCTTTGCAGATTTGGTCTTCGCCAATGAAAGGATTAATGTGGGTCCGAAAAGAGGCAAATTTGATCATCCTACTAGGACGATTGAGAAAACTGGGGCAAATGAAGAGGGTGAGAAAGAGGGAGAAACCCATGCTGTGACTGCCATTCCTGTACGGCCAAGTTTCCCACCAACCCAATAATGTCATTACTCAGCCAATAACAAACCTCCTCCTTACCCACTGCCCAGTTATCCACAAAGGCCATCCCTAAATCAACCACAAAGCCTGTCTACTGCACTTCCAATGACGAAGACCACCTTTAGCACAAACTAGAAACACCAACAAAAAGGAATTTTGCAGCAAAAAGCCTGTAGAATTCACCCCAATTCCAGTGTCCTATGCTGACTTGCTCCCATGTCTACTTGATAATTCAATGGTAGCCATAACCCTAGCCAAGGTTCATCAACCTCCATTTCTCCGAGAATACGACTCGAACGCAACGTGTGTTTGTCACGGAGAAGCCCCGGGGCGTTCCATTGAGCATTGTAGGGCTCTGAAGTGTAAGGTGCAAGGTCTAATTGATGCGGGCTGGCTGAAATTTGAGGAGAATTGCATGTAAATCCTGACATTGACAAGAGATGCCACACATGGGGCAATTTTGAAAGCTGTTGTCAGATGTCTCTAATGACTCACCAGGATTTTCGACTTTCACCGGAATTGGGTGCAAGCCATTGGTCTATTTGCTCAAGCGACCTGTGACCATTCAATCAGAGGTTACTCGTCTTGCACGTTGGCGGGGCTATCGTAAAACAACAAATAAAGCTCAAAACAAATAAGTTTCAAAATAAAAATAAAAAAGGGAGTTCAAAAAGAAAAAAAAATCATTTGATTGACTGTGTTTTCAAGACATTCATGTGACCTCATTATATCATTCCGGAAAGTTTGTCTTTTTAGAGAGAAGTGAGTTATCAAGAATAGGATGTTGGATAAATGGCCTTAGTTACCTTAAGAAAAGGGGGGGTTGAATTAAGATACGAAGATTATTCCCCAATTAAACTTTCACTCTCTCTTTTCGGATTAACAATGCACACAGGGATAACCCTTCCCTTGTGTTCAGGAATCCTCTACAACAAGAGACCCACGGTCTCTTAATCCCTTTTCAGAAATAAGAAGAAGGGAAGAATAGGTCTCTCGTAAAAGAGGTAGATTGTAAAATGAAGATCAATCAAAAATTCCTTATCGAATATGCAAGTGGTTGACCAAGGAATCTTTTTGAGAGGATAAGACATTTCAGTTCAAAAAAACTCTTGATCTTTCGAGAGGATAAAACTGTTTGGGCAATGAAAACTCTCTTTAAAACATTTGAATGGCCGTTCATAAAACATTTGAATAGATATGTCTCTTGGAAATTATTTTTTGAAAATCCCCTATGGTAATCAATTACAAGACTTATGTAATCGATTACAGGTTTTAAAAATTTGAATTAAAACATTTTTAACTGCTGGTAATCGATTACCAGAGAGCAAATCTCAATTTGAAATGATAGAATTCTTTTGTCAAACCTTTTGTTTGTTTCAATTTGGAAACTTCTTCCTAAAGATTCTAAGAGATCAAAACTTGATCATATATCTTGACTTTCTTGGATTCTTGTCTTGAATAAAACTTAGAAGCATTTGATCCTTTAGCATTATCAAGACATCAAAACATCTTGCTTCTACATAGGAGTCATTTGACTTAATCCATCAACTGAAAAATCCTTCAACTATTTCTCGTCCTTGGAAAATTCTTTTTGCAAGAATCAACTGCTTCTTTCATTCTTCCTCACTACGAGGTCGTGAAAACAAGACAACAATTGGTACCTCTAAGCCCTACACTGGGGCAACGAAAGGCACCAGGCAAAAACCTTAAGCGAACCTAGGGGCAGATTAGAAGTTCTCACCCAATAGGTTCCCTCCTACAAGGTCATGACGAAAGAAAACGATTGGTACCTCAAAGCCTTACACTGGGCAATGAGGGGCACCGTGCATGAGCCTCAAGTGAACATAGGGGCCGATCAAAAGTTCTCACCCATCGATGTTTTTAACAAAAAAAGGGGGACAAATCCTAGGATTTCAATGGATTGATCAAACATCAAACGACTCCATTGCCGTCACTCCAAAATGGTCAAGTGACTAAATCAAACATAACACATACTCTGAGGGAGTTCCCGGAGAGATTTGCAAAAAGATAGGATGAAGTTGCATGAATTATCACCTCTTTCAAAAGGACAGTCAATCTGTGTTTTCCAAAAAAATTAAATCAAAATCAAAATCACAAAATAGGGAAAGAATGTCATGAATGTTGTACAACTTTCCATTACATTGCATTGTTTCATATGAAGTCTGCATTTACCGCATTTCAAGACAAAGGTTGCATGCATCTGCATCCCTAAAAATCATGTTAACTGCATAGATTTCCTACATCTAATATCCAGTCGTGTGGATTTGGGATGACCGACCCTCTCGATGAGTTGATCTCTTGCTTTCTCATAAGGGTGAACCCTTGGGTACTAGTACCCTTGTCTCCAGAGGACTATACATCCTCACCTTCAAAAGGCTACATGTCCTCGCCATCAGAGGGCTGCACGCCCTCACCTTGAGAGGACTACACGTCCTCGCCTTGAGAGGACTACACGCCCTCACCATTAGAGGGCTGCACGCCCTCACCTCCAGAGGACTACATGTCCTAGCCTTGAGAGGGCTACCCGCCCTCGCCTTGGGTACTAGTTACCCTCACCTTTAGAGGACTACACGTCCTCACCTTCAGAGGGCTACACGCCCTCGCCATCAGAGGACTGCATGTCCTCACCTTCGTAGGGCTACACGCCCTCACCTTTAGAGGACTACACGTCCTCGCCAACAGAGGGCTGCACGCCCTCACCTTGAGAGGACTACACGTCCTCGCCATCAGAGGGCTGCACGCCCTCACCTTGAAAGGACTACACGTCCTCGCCAACAGAGGGCTGCACGCCCTCACCTTGAGAGGACTACACCTCCTCGCCATCAGAGGGCTGCACGCCCTCACCTCCAGAGGACTACACATCCTCGCCTTGAGAGGGCTGCACGCCCTCACCTTTAGAGGGCTACGTGTCCTTATTTTCAGTGTGCTCCACACCCACACCTTAAGAGAATTTAAGGTCCTCTGCCCTTAAATGCTTAACCGAGACTTGCACTCCCGGTTAAGGGGCTAGTAGTTTCCTTTTAACAGTTCCTGGGCCACCCCCTGATATTGGAGGGCGACCAACTGTGCAAGCACAACCAGAGAGGGAGGCTATCACACAGCTACTATGCATACCGGGGCAAGATTTCACCCGTGCCGCTGCAAAGAAACGAGTACAGATCATGCGCACCGACATGACCACTCTTACACAGATATAGATGACATTGCTACTTAGCAACATTTTGCCCAGCGACCGCAATGCCAATCTCCCCCTGCAAAAGTATCAGTTGGTCTGTGTCGTCCCGACGTGGGTAAGTATGCATATGGTTCAACTGATTTCTGATACCATCTATTGTTTGCATGGATCGCACCCACAAAGACACCCAGTGGACCCGGAAAAGTCAAACAGGGCCCTGGGGTTTCCAGCTCTGGTTACGGGCCTCTATCAATCCTACAGGATGCCCGTACCCCCCCCCGGCAAGGTCACGTCATTATAGGTAAGTACGCACATCGCTCAACTGATTTCTGATTTCATCTATTGTTTGCAGGGATTGCGCCTGCAAGACACCCAGTGGACCCGAAGAAGTCCAACAGGGTCTTGGAGTTGTCAAGCTCTAATTACGGGTCTCTGTCAGTTCTACGGAGTACCTGTCACCTCCAGCAAGGGCATCAGGCCCCCTACTAATCAAGCTTTCATCAAGAAGTACTGCGCCCCCAGGCAGGCGCAGGGCGAAACACCACATCAGCATTGGGATGGTCGGTAGTGGGCAATAGACACACCGCCACCACCTCTAGAGTTCACCTCAGCTCATCCATAAAAAGGTTAGAGCGTTGCCTATGACACATGGCCGACCAATAGGCGACCAAGTCCAAAGCCAAAGGTAAGCAAAGTACTAGGCCCATGACCGACAAATCATTAGGCGTCCAGCTCAAGACATTAAAGAAGCGCTACTAGGAGGCAACCTAGTACCTTTTGAATCTATGCTTGTTATTTGATCACTTTTTATAGTAGGACGCACCTAGTTGCTCATGATCCTGGGAATTTAAATAAAACAAGCGCAAGCTCGGAAGGTAGTCATACCTCACAAAATATATATATGTATGTTTAGGTAGAAAGATACCTTAGATATGCATGTATGTAAACAAAAAAAAAACACTTCACAAAATATATATATGTATGTTTAGGTAGAAAGATACCTTAGATATGCATGTATGTAACAAAAAAATACTTCACAAAATATATATATGTATGTTTAGGTAGAAAGATACCTTAGATATGCATGTATGTAAACAAAAACACACTTCACAAAATATATATATGTATGTTTAGGTAGCAAGATACCTTAGATATGCATGTATATAGATAAAATACCTTACAAAACATATATATGTATGTTTAGGTAGCAAGATACCTTGGATATGCATGTATATAGCAAAAATACCTCACAAAAATATACACATGTTTAGGTAGCAAAATACCTCATGAAAAAAGAAAAGGAAAAAAAAAACAAAGACAAACAAGAAAAAGAAATAAACAAATGATAATGATAAAAAAAAGGAAGAAAAAAAAAAGAGAAAAATAAGTTGTCTAGCTGAAAAACCAACATGCTTTTGAAAAGAGATGACTTCCAACTTTTCTTTGAAAAAATTCACTGATCATAACTAGTTTTTGAAAAATGTGTCTACACCTGAAGGGTGAATGGTGTGAAATTTCCCCGGACGCCCGAAATGGACTCGGATGAATGCACAAATTGATAAAAGAACATATTTTGGAAACATTGGGTTGACTAAAAATAGAGGAAATGAATCCTGAGCCCTAGCATCACATGACCATAAAAATTTGACACTTGAGTGTCCACATAGGTGCATGCATGACCAGTTTTGCATAAAGTTTCCAAATCATCATTTTTGCATTTGTGTCATGGAAATAATATGGGGCACCCCTTTTGTCCTTGAACCAAACCAAACCCTGACATGTATCATGCCTAGCCATTCTACAAGTCTTGAGCCAAAATCCTGACTCACCATAAACCTTGACCCAGGGTGAGAATGTTAATCCTTACCCTCGGAAGCAAAAAAGAAGAGAAGGAAAATTTCCAATCAAAGGAAAAGAGAAGGAAAATTTCCAATCAAAGAGAAAGCAAAAAAAGGAGAGAAGGAAAATTTCCAATCAAAGAAAAAAGGAAGCAAGGAAATTCCCAATCAAAGAGTGGGAGAAAGAAAAAAGAAAAGAAAGAAAATTCCCAACTAAAGAATGGGAGAAAGTAAAAAAGAAGAAAGCTCCTGGTCAAAGAAACCAGAAGAAATATGCAGAGAGGTCTTTGGACCAGACAATATCTGAACAATACAGAATTGTCACCAAATGAACAAAAAGAAGGAAAGGAAACCACGACCTAAATTGGTCTTCTCCCTTTGATTACCAACCAAAATCCTGTGCGCTAGCGACTTTTTCGCCCCGCACTAAACAAAAACAGAAAAGGAAAAAGCCAACAAAAAATTAAAAGCCAAAAACACACGAAAGCCGAAAAAACCATCAAAAGAACCCATTTCCAAGGGAAGTCCTATTGATCCATGATCACGCATGTAATTTTTGATTTGATAGGAAATAATTTGCAAAGTCAAGTCATGACATATCTATGGTTCGAAATTAGGATGAAACACTTACCTGTGCGAGTTTGATACACTTTGAGTGGATTTCTTCTATTTTTGTCGAACCCAGTGTTTCCCCTAAATGGTCATTTAGAAACGAAATGCTAACATCCAAAATCTCATTTATGGCTATGGGGGATTTCATCAGCAGACTCTCCTTCCCCGGTAAACGCATTGTTTTTCACTCAAAAAAGCGTATGCTGCTCTAATCAGTTGGAATATTTATCTCTTTACTAAAGCATGTTGTCATTTTAGCGAAGAAAACACCGAGACTTTTTCAAGTCTCACAAGTTATCCAGAACTACGTAGGTCTGAGTTCCTCATTGGAGGATACGTAGGAGCAAAAGCCTCGCTTTTGTCGACCACACTGCTTTCTGTTACCATGACCCAAGAGCTGGTAGCCCGCGGAGATACCTTACGGTTATCCGCACCCTTTTGTCATCCAGAGGCGGCGGGCCCGATGACACGCAGAGACAAAATTTGGTCATTCTGCACCCTTGTGTCATCCAGAGGCGGCGGGCCCGATGACACGCAGAGACAAAATTTGGTCATTCTGCACCCTTGTGTCATCCAGAGGCGGCGGGCCCGATGACACGCGGAGATACCTTACGGTTATCCGCACCCTTGTGTCATCCAGAGGCGGCGGGCCCGATGACACGCGGAGATACCTTACGGTTATCCGCACCCTTTTGTCATCCAGAGGCGGTGGGCCCGATGACACGCGGAGATACCTTATGGTTATCCGCACCCTTTTGTCATCCAGAGGCGGCGGGCCCGATGACACGCAGGGACAAAATTTGGTCATTCTGCACCCTTGTGTCATCCAGAGGCGGCGGGCCCGATGACACGCGGAGATACCTTACGGTTATCCGCACCCTTTTGTCATCCAGAGGCGGCGGGCCCGATGACACGCAGAGACAAAATTTGGTCATTCTGCACCCTTGTGTCATCCAGAGGCGGCGGGCCCGATGACACGCGGAGATACCTTACGGTTATCCGCACCCTTTTGTCATCCAGAGGCAGCGGGCCCGATGACATGCAGAGACTGACATAGTCTTCTGCATCTTTTGTTCCTCCGGGAACAACGAGTCATTTACATGCGGAAATTTTATGGTCACCCGCGACTCTCGTCAACCGAGAGGAACGAAATTAGTGTCATACCCTAATTTCGTCCGGGGACCTTTGCTTGATGACATGCGACCTTTCTTTGGTCCTTGTGAGGTGCTTAGCACCCATCATTAGGCAATTTGTGAAATTCCGGGAACAACGAGTCATTTACATGCGGAAATTTTATGGTCACCCGCGACTCTCGTCAACCGAGAGGAACGAAATTAGTGTCATACCCTAATTTCGTCCGGGGACCTTTGCTTGATGACATGCGACCTTTCTTTGGTCCTTGTGAGGTGCTTGGCACCCATCATTAGGCAATTTGTGAAATTCCAGGACATGCCGGAAAACCAAAAAAATATTGATGCACAATCTGTAAGTTTCCGTGACACACCGGAAATCAAATGGAAGCATCGTTGCATAATTAAGTGAGATTCTGTAACATTCCGTAAGTCAAAAAGGGGATGATTATGTAATCCGCAAGGTTCCGTAACATTACGGATAGAAAACAAGTATCGTTACGAAATTCGTAAGTTTCCGTAACTTTACGAAAAAAGAATCACCAAAAAAAAGCATATGGAGGTGTACTTAGTAAAAAAGGGGGTGCAAATAGCACCCAGGCCCACTTGGGCCCTCCATAATATTCCTCTAGAAGGCTGTTGCTTCTGGAGGAAGCAACCTGGCTCGCCTGGGCGAGCTGAGCTCGCCTGGGTGAGCTGGGCGGCAAGCACCTCCCCTATTTTGCTATAAATAGGGGAGGAAGTGAAGAAGAAAAGGGTTCAGCCCCTTAGGCACTTCTCTCTCTTTCGAATTTGCTTGGAAAAATTGTTTCCGTGAAGAAAATCTAAGCCGAGGCGCTTCCGAAACGTTTCCGTAACGTTTTCCGTGAAGAATTTCGCGAAGGTTTCGACCGTTCTTCGACGTTCTTCATTCGTTCTTCATCGTTCTTCGATCTTCCACGGGTAAGTACCTCGAACCAAGCTTTTCGATTCATTCTATGTACCTGTAGTGGTCCACATTGTGTTTCGTGCATTTTTATTCTCGTTTTGTTTACTTTTTATACCCCCTCTTGACGTGCTTAAGCCATTTTACTTAAGTCATTTCTCGCTTAACTTAAAAATAAAATCAATTTCCACCGAACGTTTGAATTGTATTATCCGTTAACTTCGGTTAAAATAAATTTCGACCATTCGGTCGTGCCGTAACCACGTTGGAAATCAAAAAAAGAGGTAAAAAAATAATATAATAATCAAAAAACATCTTTTAGCAAAATAAAGCGGAAAATCAATCGGACGTTTTCTCTTTGGGATTTCTCATTATTAATCGAATTGATTAATAACTAAAGTGAAACTATGGCTAAAATCAACTCGCCTAGTCAAGCTCGTCCATAAAAATAGGCTTTTGAAGTTTGTCATTTCAATTTCTCACTAAGTAAAATGGATCATTTTTAAGGTCCAACGCCTTAAAATGATCACCACTTAAGTAAAAAAGAATCACTTGATAAGAAAGAACTACGTAGGTCTGATTTTCTCATCCCAAATTGAGGAATACGTAGGAGCAAAGGGAAACACCCTTGTCGACCACAAAAAAGGAAAAAATATAAAAAGGGTATAAAGGATATAAAGACATAAAAAGGGAACATAAAAATCAAAGTCACGTTTGCACATTCGATTAAAGGCTGCCGTCCCTTGGGACGGGTGTGTGGGGTGCTAATACCTTCCCCGTGCGTAAATACAACTCCCGAACCTTTTACTTTAAAGTTCGTAGATCGCGTCTTTTCCGATTTTTCCGACGTTTTCCTCAAATAAACGTTGGTGGCGACTCCGCGCGTATTCCTTTCGTGGAACACGCATCCCGCGAGTCTCGCGTCGCCCTCCCGCCGAAGGGTAGGTTGCGACACCAACATACCAAACACCACTAATATATATGTTTTTATTCTTTTTACAGGTGTTGAGGGAAGAAGCCCAGAGTTTCAAGAACCTCTAGATTTGAGGTCAAATCCTTTTCTAAGAGGAAGGAATGATGCAATCCTACCCCCCAAGGGCATTGGATAAAAGACTCCAAGAAGATTGAGCCAGAGATGCAAGAGAAGGCCTTAGGGTTCTCATGAGCCTTAGGGTAGATTTCGGGCCTGTCATACACTAATTTCATCTGGGGACTATCATTTGTTGATATTTTGATCCTTGCTAGTCGACTTACGATGTTGAACGCCAGTTACAGTGCGAAACAGATGATCATTTAGTGTTTTGACCAAGAATGCAAAAAATACCAAAAAATGGGGGGGCAAAAGGGTCTTTTCCTTGGTTTTCCTGGACCCTAGCTCGCCCAGGCTAGCCTCTGGCTCGCCTGGGCCACCAAATAGCTTCATGGTGAAGAAACCAACTCGCTTGGGTGAGCTTATTACTTCAGCACCAAGTTTTAACTCGCCTGGGTGAGTCGTAACTGTCCCAAAGTGACCCTTTGCCTATAAATAGGCGTCTTATGGGTGTTTTAAAGAGGTTAGAAGGTCAGAAGTTGAGGGAATTGAGAGAAGAGAGAAAGAACAAGAAGAAAGAAGAGGAAATGAAGCCGAGGTGCTACCGAATTGCGACCGCAATCATTCCTTATGTCATTTTCTGGTTCTGCATTCTTCGTGCGACCGTCGGTTAGTTTTATTTTTAGGATTTGAATGTGATCTATGTACCCTTAGGGGTCCCCCTTGTTATTATGTGCACATTAATCTTCTCCATCTATCATCGGTGATCTCGTCTTTCTTTGTAAAATTCAATCTTAACTGATCACTAGTGTTGTAAAATTGTCTTTAAAAGAGATTGAAAGTAAATAAACAAAACCAAGATAAAACCAACTCATAACTAACTTCTTTTTATCAAATATCACTTGAGATCTTTTCAAGGTCCAAAGCCTTAACGATTCTCTCCGCTTTTCAAAATTTAAAAGATCGTTTCAAGGTCCAACGCCTTAACGATTCTCTCCACTTTTCAAAATTTAAAACATCGTTTCAAGCTCCAACTCCATAAACGACTTTTTGTTCGCAATTAAAATAAATCTTTCAAAAATCATAAAATCAATTTAACACATAAAACATTCAAACTTAAAGAATTACGTAGGTTTGAATTCCTCATCGCACATGAGGATACGCAGGAGCAGGACATCACCCTTGTCGACCAAAAAAAAATTAAAATATAAAAAGAGAAAAATAAATAATTTTGAAGTCACGTTATGCACACTCGATTAAAAGCTGCTATCCCTTGTGACAGATGTGTGGGGTACTAATACCTTTCCTATGCGTAAACAACTCCCGAACCCTTATTTTCAAAATTCGCAGACTTCTTTTTGGTTTTTCTAACGTTTTCCTTGGATAAACGTTGGTGGTGACTTCGCTCGTTTTCTCCCTTGGAGACAGACGCTTTGGCTTATCTATTTTGCTTTCACCATCCCGTCATAGGGTAGGTTGCGACAAATGGCGACTCCACTAGGGAGTTGCTAGAGAGTTAGGTCATTCGATCAGTGTGCAATGTTTTTATCGTGACTTCCTCTTTATTTATGTTCCTTTTCCCTTTTGTTTTGTTCATATTTGTATATAACCTTTGCTATGTTGTTGTGTTTGGTGTGTGTCTGCCTATGTATTACATTCATAGCTAGAAATATTTTTGTTCTATGCACACATGGCACCTATACCTTTGCACACACGTTGAGATATTAGGCCTTATACCCGGGTCTATGTGAGCCATAAGGAGTGGAGGTCGATCTGTGATCATGCTGGGTCTCCGACTTGCTTGATAATAGTGAAGCCTCATCTAGAGTTTTCCTCTTTTGGTGATGCATTGTCGCTGGTAGTCCCTATCGCCACAATGTATTATCTAAGAGGATGATACCTCTAGAGACCGGTAAGGTTACATGAAAGTACCCTTGGGAGTTGTCACTAGAAGTGGACTTTTGGATCATTTCCATTAGGTTCCTGATTTAGGGGTACAAAGCAAACTCACTCTGGCTTGTTCCTTGATTGCATCATGCATCTCTTCATGGCATCTTAATGGACATATCATTCCTACATTTATCATATTCAAGCATTGCACAAGTCATTGCATTATTATACATCTTCATATAGCATGCTTTTGTTCTGCCAATTGCATACATTCTATTTTCATCGTTCGCATGTTATGTTCACTCATTCATGGTCCTGGCGCATAGTTGCTCCTACCTTGCATTTTCCAAAATAAAAAACAAAAAAAAGAACAAAAAGAAAGTCATAATGGAGTGTGAAAGTTTACACCACATTGTTAGTTACATGTGTTGGGTACCATGATGATAGCTATAAACAAACCATGTTGGGATTATACACTCATTTCTCTTTAAAAAAATGATTGAAAATCATGTGAACATGGTACCTAATGCATTGTTAACCAAGAAATGATGGTTCTTCGGGCGTCTCATGTCGATCTCATAATTACATTTGTCATGCATAGCATAAGTATGCCCTAGTCATTCATCTCTATGATATGTTGTCGAAGTATTGACAATCAAAATTTCTATTCCTTGGATTATAGGGTCGAACCAAGCACACACTTTAAGAAAAGATTTTCATCAAGTCAAGGTCAAGTATGGAAGTAACCAACTTGCAAAATTTGGGGCAGAAGATGGATTAAGTTTACATAGCTTCTTTGGTTATTGCCAACACATGATTGAGCCAAATGATTTACAAAATTAGGGACCATTGATGTCAGTGATTTATTTCCAGTTGCTCTTTGACTTTGACAAGATGTAATGAACAATGTTGTTTTAATGAAAATCTGAATTGATTCGACCCTATGTTCTACTGAAGTCCTGTGTAAAATTTGCAATACTTCAACAATGTATCATTCACATACATCCATGCTTATTTTTATTTTCAAGTTGGTTGCATTGCTCATTGCATTCTTTCCTTGAAATCAAAACTGTAATCATTGTAATCAAAAGGAAAGAGTGTGCTTTAAGGTGCCCTTACTGAATGTGTGCCAAAGCTAGAGTAATGAATGAAATAGAGGAGGTGTAAGAGCAGATGAAGGCTGAAATGGAGGCCATGAAAGAGAAAATGACCACAATGATGGAAGCCTTGATGAGTATGAGAAAAATGATGGAGGTCAACATGGCTGCAGTCGTTGCCGCAAGTACTGCCACTGAGGTGGACCCAACTCACCCATCTGGCCTCAATCAAGTAAATCCTCCAGTCTTGGATATGGTAGGGCAGGGAGGCGAAGCGTTAGGAAGTACGAGCGGCCCCCATTTTGTGCAGGTCCAGAGTAAGCATTCCTTCCCACCATATGGCTTGCCTCCTAACTATACACTACCCAATGTTGCACACACTCCCGATGAGAATGTCGACAACTCTGCTCCCATACCCATTGAGAGCCAACATCCCCAATCTGGTCATGCACAGGTCTCTCAACCCATGAGGGAGACACATGAAGCACCCCGAGACCACAATCTAGTCGACTTCGAGCCTCATGTCGGATATGCCACTGAGGGGTAGGCGTTTTACAGCGTACCCCTGCCAAACAGTTTGGGGGGCCCTCAGTATCGCCCATAACCACAACCCTTGCATTTTGCGATGGGAAGAGTCTCTCCTGCTATGGTGGAAAAGGAGATATTTGATCATATAGAGGAGAGGTTGGGGGCTATTGAAGGAGGCAGAGATTATGCCTTTGCTGACATGGCAAAACTGTGCCTAGTGCCCGACGTCATTATCCCCTTGATGTTTAAGGTGCCGGATTTTGATAAATACAAGGGGACTACTTGCCCCAAGAATCACCTGAAGATGTACAGCAGAAAAATGGGGGCATACACGAAAAATGAAAAATTATTGATGCATTTCTTCCAAGAAAGTCTTACTGGGGCAGCCGTCTCCTGGTATACTAATCTAGAACCTTCCTGAATCCATTCTTGGAAGGACCTAATGGTTGCCTTCATTAGGCAGTATCAGTACAATTCTGATATGGCTCCAGATAGAATGCAGTACAATTCTGATAAGGACCTAATGCTTGGGGCAATTTGAAGGTTGTTGTTAGATGTCTCCAATGACTCATTAGGATTTTCAGGTTTATGCCATTATTGTAAACAACAGTCACAATGCTAATAATATGGATAAATTTGATGTCCTTGTCTCTCATTCTCTCACAAGTACATCTTTGCTTATTTAACTTTCATTGAAATGTGAATATAAGTCGTTGGTTTGTTTGCTCAAGTGACCTGCGCTCCTGAGTTGATCTCCAAGTCTGTTCAATCAGAAATTGCTCGTTCTCCATGTTTGGTGAGGGTGTCATAAACGACGAGTAAAGCAAAAAAAAAATGTTTGATTGACTGTGTTTTCAAATAAAAAATAAGAAGTGCAGACATTCATGTGACCTCATTTTATCATTCTTAAAGGTTTTCTTTTGAGAGAAAAATGAGTTATCAAGAACAAGAGTCATTCGACTCAATCTGTTAGTTGAAAATCCTTTAAACATTTCTCATCCTTGAGAATTCATTTTTGAGAACCTTCACAATTTCTTTATTTTTTCCTTGCTACAAGGTCATGACAAAAGACAACAATAGATACCTCAGAGCTCTACACTGGGGCAATGAGAGGCACCATGCATGAGCCTTAAGCGAACCTAGGGGAAAATTTGAAGTTCTGACTTGGTAGGTCGAAAACCCGAAAGGACGGCCTAGGCAAAAATTAGGGTTAATAAATAATAAAAAAAGGAAAAAAAACAATCAAGAGCGTGTTTATCAAGGGATTGGTCCCGAAATCCAAACTGCAAAAGGATCTAAGTCAAGATTTGAAATGACACATGGTCATGTTTCAACATCCCAAACACTAATTTATCCCTTGCTACCCCCTCTGAGCTAAAGCTTATTTGTTTTCTAAAAGAAACACAAAAAAACAACAAAAACAAAATAGAAACCCTGAGTAGGAATCACCACTAAACCGACGGGAAGGGCAATGCAAACAACACATGCATGAAGTTGGGCAACAATGAAAAGAAAAAGAAAATAAAATCCACCAAAGGCGAGTGAAGAAAAGAGAGACAAAAGATCTCCAGATTTCACATGGAAGACACAAAAAGTACAATAAGGATTAATGCATAAGACAAAAGGAGTAGAGCCCAACCCAAAAGGTACAAGCAACGCTCTTGAGGTTCTTACTCAATGTAAAACTTAAACACTCTTTGAGCCTCTCTAATCCTTTCTTTCATAGCCCTCTTATCCCTGACCACGTTACAAGCCCAATAAAGTCCATGTGGATCAAGGAATGACTAATTTTGCTTTTAAGTTTGGATTCTGGAATGGAACCCACACACGCTTGTGATTGTTGAAAAAAATATATATATATAAAAAAAGAGATAATCCTCAAGGTTTCACACTTGCATATTTGAGAAGAAAACTCATTCGACCAGAAGCTCTTGGAAAATGCCCAAAGACAATTGTGATAGTAGGGTATATCTGATGTTAGTCGCTCATGCAGACTCCTTAGAATTCCTTTTGAATCCAAGGGTGGCCTTTGTTGTATAAATTCTTTCGGGATCAGCCCATGTCATCGAGTTTCAGTGGGATCGACAAACCCTTGGCATCACTCTATAATCTTAAATCAGGAAAGTTTCATTGGGTCATACACCAAAGTGTAACCATCCATTGCCATCCTTCGATGGTGCATGCGATCGGTCCCAAAGCCTTATATGTTCTTGCTGTGCAAAATCATCAAAGTTTTAAACGAAAGGATAGGGGAAAACCCTAGGATCAATATTTCAGTTGATTCATTAAATATCAAATGGCTCCACTGCCGTCATCCAAAATTGTCAAGTGACTAAATCAAACAAAACATACACTCTGAGAGAGTCCCCGAAGAGAATTGCAAAAGATAGATGAGGTCTCATGAGTTATCATGTCTTTCATAAAGAGATAGTCAATCAGTATTTTCCACATAAAGAAAAAAAGCAAAATCAAATCAAAATCAAAATCACAAAAATAGGAAAGAATGCATGAGAATTACACATTTTCATGATTCAAAACCTTTTGCATTGCTAGCATTTCAAGATGAAGGTTGCATGCATCTGCGTCCCAAAAATCATGCTCATATTAGGCTATAAGTGCGTAGATTTCTATTTATATACTAATTTCCCATATCTAATGTCCTATCCTTCAAGTTTAGGATGAGAGACCCATTCAAAGAGTCAACCTCTTGCTTTCTCATAAGATTGAGCCCTTTGGTACTAGTGCCTATTGGCTTGTTTCATAGGACTCAACGTCCTTTGCTTTATCTTTCACAGGACTCAAAGTCCTCGCCTTTATCTTTCACAGGACTCAAAGTCCTCACTTTTATCTTTCATAGGACTCAAAGTCCTCACATTTATCTTTCATAGGACTCAAAGTCCTCACCTTTATCTTTCATAGGACTCAAATTCCTCTATCTTTATCTTTCATAGGATTCGAAGTCCTCTGTCTTTATGCTTTCATAGGACTCAAAGTCCTTTGTCATTTACATTTCAAAGACTTCAATGTCTTCAGTCATTTATGCTTTCAAAAGACTACAATGTCTTCATTTACATTTCAAAGACTTCAATATCTTCAGTCGTTTACGCTTTCAAAAGACTACAATGTCTTCAATTACATTTCAGAGACTTCAATGTCTTCAGTCATTTACGCTTTCAAAAGACTACAATGTCTTCATTCACATTTCAAAGACTTCAATGTCTTCAGTCATTTATGCTTTCAAAAGACTACAATGTCTTCATTTACATTTCAAAGACTTCAATGTCTTCAGTCATTTATGCTTTCAAAAGACTACAATGTCTTCATTTACATTTCAAATACTTCAATGTCTTCAGTCATTTACGCTTTCAAAAGACTACAATGTCTTCATTTACATTTCAAAGACTTCAATATGTTTAGTCATTTACGCTTTTAAAAGACTACAATGTCTTCATTTACATTTCAAAGACTTCAATGTCTTCAGTCATTTACGCTTTCAAAGACTACAATGTCTTCATTTACATTTCAAAGACTTCAATGTCTTCATCATTTATGCTTTCAAAAGACTATAATGTCTTCATTTACATTTCAAAGACATCAATGTCTTCAGTCATTTACGCTTTCAAAAGACTACAATGTCTTCATTTACATTTCAAAGACTTCAATGTCTTCAGTCATTTACACTTACGGATAATTCAATGTCTTCTGTCTTTTACACTTTATAAGACTTCAACGTCTTTTGTCTTTCATAGGACTCAGTGTCCCCGTCCTTATAGGACTCAATGTCCTTGTCTTTGTGCTTCTTAGGACTCGACGTCCTTTGTTTCTATGCTTTGAAAAAAAAACTTCAAATGTCTTCTACTCTATAGATTCTTTGTAAAATTCCTGAGCTTTCTTTTAGTCTCCTTTCAAAGTTTCGACCTGTATATCATCACTGAGGAACTTCATGGTCAAGTGGACCATTGAAATTAATGCCTTCAATGTGTTCAAAGATGGTATGCCAATATGGCTTTATAGGACAATGAGAACTTTACTACAATGAACCTGACAACAATCATTCTAGTTGTTGGCTTCTTTCCAAAGGTTACTATTAGAGATAGGGGGAGCGACATGAAGACTTAGCCTTGAAGCTTCAAGAAGAGCTACAAAAAGTTTTTTCTTTTACATGCCCAACTCTCTTGAGTGGCATTTGTATTGATTGTTGTATTGTGTGTTGCATCTTAGTCTATATCATTTCATATATGCATCATGCATCATCATACAGGAGTTAAAAGAAAAGTTCTAAAGTTAGAAAAAAGTTTCTATAGCTAAAACTCTTTATTTTAATTGATTACAGGTTGATCATAATCGATTAAACAAATGTTTGAAGCTTGCAGAAAAGTGTCTCGTATTGGTTTAATAGATTACAGGCTTATAGTAATCGATTACACAATTCTTTTTGAGACGATGATTGATATTTCAAGAGTCTCTACTTTAATCAATTACCAGTTGATATAATCAATTACTTCTCTCTTAAAAAGTGTTTTAGAAGTGATCAAAAACACTTTAATCAATTACATTGAGAATCTAATTGATTACATGGTTCATGAAGGTTTTCTAGTTTTTGGGAAGAACACTTTAATTGATTGAAATAGTAATATGATCGATTACTTCTTCGAAATAATCGATTACAGGTGGTTATAATTGTTTTCTCTATAAATAGTCACCTTGTGTTCTCACTCCTAATAAGTTTTAAAGACTTTTGAATGAGCTAGAATTACGAGATGATATTAGTAAAAGAAAGAAGAGAAGAAAAAGTGCTTAGAAATAGTGTGACTCGCAACTTCTAATCCTTGATTATGAAGATCGTATTATGAAAAGTAAGTTGTGATTTTCTCTTAAGTTCAAGAAGACACCTATTCATTCAAGCAAGGTTCTTGCGTAGGATTGATCAATTTGTGTCTATCTTTGACTCTACTTTTTCATGTGATTAACACATTACTTGTTTGTGCATGAATTTCTGAAGGCATGCTAGAATAGGTTTTCCTAGTTTGGGCTAAGGGTAAGTTTCTCTTAGGCTCTTATTCACAGAGGACCCTTGGGTTGGGTACCTTAGTTTCTTTTTCTAGGGTAGGAACTGAGATTGCTTGTAAGAATTCTATATGCACAGTAAAAATCTAATTTGGGTTTGGATTTGATAACTGGATTACCTTCTCTAGAGATAGAGAGTGAACCAGTATAAAAATTGGTGTACTTCTTCTCTTGATCTTATATTTCTTTCTCATTCTGGTTTTGATCAATTTACTAAAGGTTCAAGAAAATATCTTTTTGAAAGAAAGAACTTTGACAAAGGATTTTTGTAAAGGTTGATTGATTAAATATTGGTTTACCAAAGTTTGTGATACGATCCGCATAAAAGAAGTTTCTTTTTTTAACTCTGGTTTAAAAGTCTGTTTTGTTTTAGAAACCAATTCACCCCCCTTGGTTTGTGAGCTCTATCATCTTTTTTCAGTTACATGTAGCTTCACATATCTTAATGGGGTTATGTGGTGGATAGAAAAACCTATTAGGTCCTCATTGTAAGGGAGTAACCCCGATTGCGGGATTCTGAGATTCCTGAAGAAGTCGTAAAACATTATGTCGATGGAGCTGCCTATTGAAAACAACTATCGAATCATTCCAAAACAATTAAAACTAGGAAATTCTACAATACGGGATTAACCTAGGTTGAGTCAGAGGTATAATTCATTTTGGTTCCTACTTCAATTCACTTATAAACAACAGGGGGAATTTCAACAAATAGTTTATAGGTAATGTAAAGGAATGCAAAAACACAAAAATAGAAATGCAGAAATGCAAAAATGGAACAGAGTTTTTGGAAACAAAATAAAACAATAGAATCAGGTTTAATAGCATTAATCTGATTCACCAAACCAATGCAAAACAAATTATCACAGTTGCTACGAATGATGTTCTGATTGTGAAAGTTCAGTCAATGTCATTAGAGATAGTTCAATCGAATTAATTCATAAATTCATTGTGATCACGAATTAGGTTAGAATATCATCCAAACAATTTGTGATTAAATTTTGAAATTAGGAAATGAATCCATAACCTAATCTATTTTCAATCCTAAGTATATTCATAATCACGAAAATCAAAAATAGGATTGAAGAAAAAGATGAACATTCACACAGAATTAGAATACTAAATCAGAACTCAAATTCAGCCTTGCTTGGAGTGGATCCATGGATTAATTAAGTGTTTAGCCTTCCATGATCATCACCAATGGAAGAGCCACAAAATTTGTGCAAGAAAAAGGAAGAACATAAGTGAAAAGAGAAAGAAGAATGAAGAACAGTTGAGAGAAAAAAAGAGAAAAGAGTTTATCCTAAAGCTTGCATAACAAGTTTCTAAATCTATTTTTATACAAAATAATGTAACTAACTAAATAAATTCTACTAATATATATAGTGACTACTCGGAAGGAAGGGATGGGCCTTGATTAGGCCCATCTAATCTACCTAATTAAAAGCAAAACCCAATTTGACCATAGAAATGGAAGAATTGGCTATGACAAATTTGAAGCTCTTTTTCTTAGCTTTCTAGGGACTACTCACATGCTCCATTTGGATTTTTGTAGTGTTCTATAGGCCCTGCACAATACAGATAGGTTAAGTAAGCACAAAATCCAAAAATAAGCAACAATTATCAATTAAGCTCAATCATTTTCCTAAGACCAAAACTGAGTTAAGGTGAGAAAATAAAAGTCAAAGAGAGGTCAAATAAACTAAGAAGAATATAAAAATACTAAACTACAAATTCTCAATCACCTATATCCACCAATAACTGGTGTACTTCCTTGTTATTGATGAAGGCTTTTACCAATAGGGGATCATCATGATCTAGGAAAACCAATATATCTATATCTCGGTCATCAAATATCAAGGGAAAAGGTCATCTTTTGGCCAACTCGTGACTTTTTCCACCATGCGGGGCGATCAAGACTTCCCTTGCATGTCTTTTTTTAGCCTTGTTCAATAGTCCTCCACCGAAAAATCCCCATGTTGTTATGTATATCACTTCATGCTCTCTCTAAGGAGAGTTATTCCTTGTCTCGGAAGATTCCAATTTATCCCTTATGTTGGAGTTGCCCTGATGTATTGTTTGCACATGATTTTCCGTCTCCCTTGCTAGATTTTTATGCTTGTACCTTAGAGAACATTCCCTGTAGCTTTCTCTTCTTTGGTATCGATCGACACTTCTAGTTCTCTCCTTTTGCTCATCATAGTTTGACCGATCATATCGAGTTCTATAGTTACCTCCTCGATCTCGCAAGTATCTATCTAGCTTACCCCGACGTATAACAATTTCTATGGCATTTTAATTGAAAGTAAGTGTCGGTGTCATGTCCCATCACACGATGATAACAATAATACTTTGATTGATCTCTTCTGTCGTTCCCGGTTCTTATTGGCTTAGGAGCTTCAAGGCCGACATCTTTTAACTCCACATTCATGATTTCATGCAGCATTTAGGGGAGTATAATAGTCATCACTTTTTGTTCTGATTTTGCAAGTCGCCTTTTTATCTAACTTAGGCGGCTTATCATTTTTTGTTTGTACTGTCACTTTTTGGACGTTTTGATTTCTAAACAACTTTAACTTTTCTGCTTCTAAGAAATTTTCATCATAATTGATGTATTTTTCTTCCTTTTTTTAGAAACTCATCTAGAGTACCTAGTGGAGTTTTTGAGAGGGATACAAAGAAAATAGATCCTTCCTTCACACCATCCTTTCCCAGCATCAGCACTACACCAAACTATAGGTTACCTGTAGCTCTTGCTTCCTTGTTGAACAATGAATGTATTCTCTCGATGACTCTTTGAGTCCCTACCGTATATATCAGTCTTCATTTTCAGCCTTTCTTTGTTGGTTGCAAAGGCAGGTCTAAATTTCTCCCTCAAATCAAGCCACAAGTCGATGGATCTTGGTGGCAAAGACTGAAACCATTTCAATACAATGGACTTTAGTGATAGTGGAAACGTGTGACACATTATCGCATCAGAAGTTCCTTTGTACGACAATGTAGACTCGAACGCAGATAAATAATCGTTCGGATTAGTAGATCCATTGTACAAATCCACTGTCGGAAGTTGCCATAATTGTTTTGGAACCTAAATTTTTATTAAGCGCTTGGAGAATGGCATATTGAAAGGAATGATTTCATCATAATCCACTTCTCCTTCTACTTTCGTGATGACAGTGATTGGAGACTCTATTTTCCTAGACTTCAATGGAATTTGTGATTTCAACTTGCTCATCTTATTTTTGCTATGCTTTTTCTTTGCCTTCGAATCTACTTCATATTTGATAGCTTTCAAATGTTTGTTCTACATATCTTCTTTTCCCGTTCACAAATCTGCAATCAATTTGTGTTGCTCCTTGACCACTATCTTTTATTGTCTGAGCATTTCCATCAACTCATCCAATTGCAGATTTTTGAATGCTACATTCTCTTCCATCGTTGGAGAGGTCGTGGCTTTAGTCATTGGAGATGAGCATGTTGTTGCTAAAGCTTTTATCCTAGAGAATCAATGTTTCCCATAGACGACACCATTGTTATGGTGTAGGACACGGAATGAAATTTTGGTTCGAGTAGCGTAAGAGAGGTTGAGAGAAATAATAGAGAGATAATGAATTTTAGAGTACTCGTGGTAACAAATTTTGTTCAGAGATTCCCCCGCCATATGTTTATAGTGTACATATTTATAGTGTTTTCCTCTATGGAATTATTGTCCACATGGCTTGTTACAAGTATTTTGCGTTAAGTATCCTATTTGAAGGGTTACATCGGATATATCTAAGTTTGGCTTGCCACTAAGGCATTTATTGCTTAAGTCAGTCCTTTGGTCCAGTGGTCAACTTATAATCTTTTATTCGTCCTTCTCATGATTATGTTTTTGTGCCATGTGTCTGTGACAAGTGAAGTTGATATTTATCACAGAACAGTTGCCCCTAAGTAGATATTGTCTCGAAGAGGCAATGTTGGCTCAACATGTGTGGCATTGATATTTACCTCAAAATAGTTGCCCCCGAGTCAATATTGTCTTGAAAAGGCAACGTCGGCTTAACATGCATGAAGTTGATATTTACCCTGGAACAATATACATGACTTGGAAAGTCACAATTGTTGGTGCTTAGCTTTACTTAGTTTTAAAAGATTGGCTAAAATTTTGTTAAAACATAAGCACTTAGACAATGAAGGAAAGCTGGAGTTGCTGCACATGATGTCTAACATTATGTCATGGAATCAGATCGGGCTGCACAATGCACAAGGCAAGATAAAATGTCAAATGAAGAATTGAAGCTGCAGGATCCACGATGTCGGATACAATGTCCAGGACATCCTGCCCGAAAATACTGGACACATAAATCTGTTATATCTTTAACAGATTAATGTGCAGTCAGCAACAGATTAGGAGCTCTATCTTTAGGAACGAATTAAAAGATAATTAAAGATCAAATTACAAACTTGAATAGTTTCGTTCAGGGATTAGAGATTGAAGATAAAAACTAAAAGATAAAAATTTATCTTTTAGATCTTTAAGTGCAGATTTTTCAGGAGAATGATAGAGCTTATCCAGCGCAAGGTGTTAAAGCCCAGATACGCACACTGCTATATAAAAACATGAAGGTTGCACGGGTTTTTTTATCAAGTCAGAGATTGAAGAGTTATTTTGTGAGTTTTGTGACTTGAGTGTTTTGTGAGCCACCTTGATGTTACCCTAACATCAAGTGTTGGACCTGAGTGTGTAGAGTTGATCTCTATTGTTCAGAGAGCAATCTCTGGTGTGTTCTTGATTTGTTTGTAAACACGGGTGAGTGATTGAGAGGGAGTGAGAGGGGTTCTCATATCTAAGAGTGGCTCTTAGGTAGAAGTTGCATGGGTAGTGGTTAGGTGAGAAGGTTGTATACAGTGGCTGTTAGATCTTCGAACTAATACTATTTTAGTGGACTTCCTCCCTGGCTTGGTAGCCCCCAGATGTAGGTGACGTTGCACCGAACTGGGTTAACAATTCTCTTGTGTTATTTACTTGTTTAATCTGTTCATACTGTCATATACAATCTGCATGTTCTGAAGCGCGATGTCGTGACATCCTGTACGACATCTGTCCTCAGTATCAGAATTTCAATTGGTATCAGAGAAGGCACTCTAAATCACTGAGTGAGATCTAGGGAGATAAATTCTGATGAACATGGAGAAAGAAGGAGGACCAGTGAACAGACCACCAATTCTGGATGGAACCAACTATGAATACTGGAAAGCAAGGATGGTGGCCTTCCTCAAATCACTGGATAGCAAAACCTGGAAAGCTGTCATCAAAGGCTGGGAACATCCTAAGATGCTGGACACAGAAGGAAAGCCCACTGATGAATTGAAGCCAGAAGAAGACTGGACAAAAGAAGAAGACGAATTGGCACTTGGAAACTCCAAAGCCTTGAATGCCCTATTCAATGGAGTTGACAAGAATATCTTCAGATTGATCAACACATGCACAGTTGCCAAGGATGCATGGGAGATTCTGAAAACCACTCATGAAGGAACCTCCAAAGTGAAGATGTCCAGATTGCAACTATTGGCTACAAAATTCGAAAATCTGAAGATGAAGGAGGAAGAATGCATTCATGACTTCCACATGAACATTCTTGAAATTGCCAATGCTTGCACTGCCTTGGGAGAAAGGATGACAGATGAAAAGCTGGTGAGAAAGATCCTCAGATCTTTGCCTAAGAGATTTGACATGAAAGTCACTGCAATAGAGGAGGCCCAAGACATTTGCAACATGAGAGTAGATGAACTCATTGGTTCCCTTCAAACCTTTGAGCTAGGACTCTCGGATAGGACTGAAAAAAAGAACAAGAACCTGGCGTTCGTGTCCAATGATGAAGGAGAAGAAGATGAGTATGACCTGGATACTGATGAAGGTCTGACTAACGCAGTTGTGCTCCTTGGAAAACAGTTCAACAAAGTGCTGAAAAGAATGGACAGGAGGCAGAAACCACATGTCCGGAACATCCCTTTCGACATCAGGAAAGGTAGTGAACACCAGAAGAAGTCAGATGAAAAGCCCAGCAAAGGAATTCAATGCCATGGGTGTGAAGGCTATGGACACATCAAAGCTGAATGTCCCACCCATCTCAAGAAACAGAGGAAAGGACTTTCTGTATGTTGGTCTGATGATACAGAGAGTGAACAAGAAAGTGATTCTGACAGAGATGTGAATGCACTCACTGGGATATTTGAATCTGATGAAGATTCAAGTGATATTGATGTTGAAATCACTTTTGATGAGCTTGCTATATCCTATAGAGAACTATGCATCAAAAGTGAGAAGATTCTTCAGCAAGAAGCACAACTGAAGAAGATCATTGCAAATCTGGAGGCTGAGAAGGAGGCACATGAAGAGGAGATCTCTGAGCTTAAAGGAGAAATTGGTTTTCTGAACTCTAAACTGGAAAACATGACAAAATCAATAAAGATTCTGAATAAAGGCTCAGATATGCTTGATGAGGTGCTACAGCTTGGGAAGAATGTTGGAAACCAGAGAGGACTTGGATTTAATCATAAATCTGCTGGCAGAACAACCATGACAGAATTTGTTCCTGCCAAAAACAGCACTGGAGCCACGATGTCACAACATCGGTCTCGACATCATGGAACGCAGCAGAAAAAGAGCAAAAGAAAGAAGTGGAGGTGTCACTACTGTGGCAAGTATGGTCACATAAAGCCCTTTTGCTATCATCTACATGGCCATCCACGTCATGGAACTCAAAGTAGCAGCAGCGGAAGGAAGATGATGTGGGTTCCAAAACACAAGATTGTTAGTCTTGTTGTTCATACTTCACTTAGAGCATCAGCTAAGGAAGATTGGTACCTAGATAGCGGCTGTTCCAGACACATGACAGGAGTTAAAGAATTCCTGGTGAACATTGAACCTTGCTCCACTAGCTATGTGACATTTGGAGATGGCTCTAAAGGAAAGATCACTGGAATGGGAAAGCTAGTCCATGATGGACTTCCTAGTCTGAACAAAGTACTGCTGGTGAAGGGAATGACTGCAAACTTGATCAGCATCAGTCAGTTGTGTGATGAAGGATTCAATGTAAACTTCACAAAGTCAGAATGCTTGGTGACAAATGAGAAGAGTGAAGTTCTAATGAAGGGCAGCAGATCAAAGGACAACTGTTACCTATGGACACCTCAAGAAACCAGTTACTCCTCCACATGTCTATCCTCCAAAGAAGATGAAGTCAAAATATGGCATCAAAGATTTGGACATCTGCACTTAAGAGGCATGAAGAAAATCATTGACAAAGGTGCTGTTAGAGGCATTCCCAATCTGAAAATAGAAGAAGGCAGAATCTGTGGTGAATGTCAGATTGGGAAACAAGTCAAGATGTCCCACCAGAAGCTTCAACATCAGACCACTTCCAGGGTGCTGGAACTACTTCACATGGACTTGATGGGGCCTATGCAAGTTGAAAGCCTTGGAGGAAAGAGGTATGCCTATGTTGTTGTAGATGATTTCTCCAGATTTACCTGGGTCAACTTTATCAGAGAGAAATCAGACACCTTTGAAGTATTCAAAGAATTGAGTCTAAGACTTCAAAGAGAAAAAGACTGTGTCATCAAGAGAATTAGGAGTGACCATGGCAGAGAGTTTGAAAACAGCAAGTTTACTGAATTCTGCACATCTGAAGGCATCACTCATGAGTTCTCTGCAGCCATCACACCACAACAAAATGGCATAGTTGAAAGGAAAAACAGGACTTTGCAAGAAGCGGCTAGGGTCATGCTTCATGCCA